>NC_045438.1:164812267-164962160 GCF_002776525.5 Piliocolobus tephrosceles | reverse complement strand
AAAAAAAAAAAAAAAAAAAAAAAAAAAAAAAGCAGGCCTGGACTTTTACAGACAAATTTCTCACCTCTTCAGCAGAGGACAATAGACTTCTGAAAAAGGTGCTGTATTGTCTAAACCCCTCTGGCCCTCTCTTCCTGAAATTGCATTTGGAGTCTGCCACACATTCTTTTGAATATTCTCAGTTGTGAGAAATGTTTTATGCTCTCAACTTCAAGAAAAGTGACTAAAAGTCAATTGAAACCAAGTTTAGCGATTAAACTGAGAAATACCATTTGGGGTTTAAAATGACCCGTGACTATAAAATAAGAAGGAAGGATTTCTTTTGTGTTTCAAGTGGCTCTGATGGTAATTATTTTCTTCTGAGACACATGAAAGCTTCCAGGAAGGAACCCTCATCCGGGTGCGGTGTGGAGGCGGGTGAGATTAGGCCTCTGACTGCGAGGGAGCCCGCTTTCTTCCTATCGCTACTTCCAAACGCCACTCCCTTTTGATCTTGGCTAAGAATTTATCCTTCACATTTTCATTTAACGAGAGTGACAATGTGTCTAAACCCCAAGAGGAATTGGCTAAGAATTTAAATCATTCCTTGCCCATATGTCCTCTCCGTAAAGGTACGTTTTATATTTGCTGCGAGTCTGATAGGCCTAGCTTTCGAATGCGGGTAAGGTACAAGAACCAGAAAACAAAGTCGAAACAGCGTCCCCTTCCTGTGGGCTCTCTTTTCTCCACTTTTTTTTTTTTTTTTTTTTTTTTGAGACAGAATCTCACTCTGTCGCCCAGGCTGGAGTGCAGTGGCGTGGTCTTGGCTCACTGCAACCTCCCAGGTTCAAGCGATTCTCCTGCCTCAGCCTCCCGAGTAGCTGGGATTACAGATGTGCATCACCACGCCCAGCTAAGTTTTGTATTTTTAGTAGAGACCGGATTTCGCCATGTTGGCCAGTCTGATCTCTAACTCCTGACCTCAGGTGATCCGCCTACCTCTGCCTCCCAAAGTGCTGGGATTACAGGCCTGAGCCACCGCGCCCGGCCCTCTTTTCTCCACTTTCCATTCCTCCCCCTCTTCCTTCAAAGGAGCCCACAAGCGTCAGGTTCCAGTTCTTGTCCCCAGCTCATTAGATCTCAGGTCGTGAAGAGCTGGCACAGATTCAGCACACCTGGGCCCAAACACCGCGGTATCAGTAGTTTGCTAGGGCTCGTTGGTCACAGATTCAGCACACCTGGGCCCAAACACAGCGGTATCAGTAGTTTGCTAGGGCTCCTTGGTCACAGATTCAGCACACCTGGGCCCAAACACCGCGGTATCAGTAGTTTGCTAGGGCTCTTCGGTTGCCCAGATCAATGTGCTCATTAGCTGCGCAGGGAAAAATCATTCAGGTGGCCCCTCTCCCGCCTCCGATGACCGCGCCCCACCCCGTGGTTTCCGGACTCCATCCCGACGTCTCTAATTTTCCCCTCCAAATTGATTCTTCGCTTGCTTAGGTAGTGTCTACACTGGAATTCAGCCTCACTGTTTGAAGTTCTCCGTTCCTCGGAGAGTCTGTTTACATCAAGCCCAAGTGTGAACTCTCACTCATGAAGGCCATGATGTAGCTTTGCAAATAACCACTTGTACTTACCGCCAGGGCAAGGAGGAACATTCTTTTTATTGGTTCCAACAACTGCCTTAAGGTCCAGTGGTGGTTAGTCACAGCAGAAGAGGGAAGGCAGCCGCTGGCTCAGGGCTGAGCTTGCTTGTGCGTTGGCTGGTGCACCACAGCTCGTTCTCTTCCAAGACAACGAGGAATTAGTCGTGGCTCCCTTTCTCAGGACAGTGAGGTTTTTGAGTGATAGCAAATAATGAAGGTAAATGGAGCCTCTAGCCATCTACTGAAGCCCCCGCCCCCACTTTTTTCTAGGAAAGAAAACTGAGGCCTAGGAAAGTGGAATCCTTTTACCTAAATTTAAGAGTTTACTAGAGGCAGCTGGGCATGGTGGCTCACGCCTGTAATCCTAGCACTTTGGGAGGCCGAGGTGGGTGTATCACCTGAGGTCGGGAGTTCGAGACCAGCCTAAAGAAACCCCGTCTCTACTAAAAATACAAAATTAGCTGGGTGTGGTGGCACATGCCTGTAATCCCAGCTACTCGGGAGGCTGAGGCAGGAGAATCACTTGAACCCGGGAGGTGAAGGTTGTGGTGAGCTGAGGTCATGCCATTGCATTCCAGCCTGGGCAATAAGAGTGAAACTCTGTCTCAAAAAAAAAAAAAAAAAGTTTATTACAGGGTGACACGGTCCTAGAGCTCAGTTTTCTTCTGGTTCCCAGCCAATACATTCTCCATGCTGCCTCCCTGCAAACCAAATCTGTGTAGAACACCTTTGTTTCACCAGTAATGAAATGACTGACAATAGGGTACTTTTCTCCTCTTGCACAGATGATGGGTTACACAGTCAATCCCCAGCTTCCTCTCTCTGGAAACAGATGGCTTAAATCTATTAAAATGGTTTTCTCTGCGTTCTTCCATGAAACATTAAGCTCTGGGAAGGTCCAAGTGTGTTTCCTTCACATTTAGCACCTAGTAAATGGTGCGAATGAAGGGTTAGCATTCAATAAATGGTGAATGAAAGAAGAAAGAAGAAACCAGCTATCCCACCAAGGACCAAATTGACTCACCTGTTAGTTAACCAATTAATGTAGTTAACAGCCATGGGTGGAAGCAAGTTCCACTATGGGAAGCTTATCTTGTGCTTCTATTACTTTGATGAGGTTGCTTTATTTTAAAAACATCAGTGTAATATTTAAAATTCAAAATAAAAGTATTACTCATCCAAAGTTTCTCTTTATCTCCAAATCCTTAATGATATGAGTCCTCAAAAGAGAGTCAGTAATTTTAAAAAGGCTAATCTCTCTTAGGAATTCTGCCCTGCTTGGAATTTCTTAGCTTTTTTCAAAATTTCTAATTCTTTTTAAATCAATCTCTGACCTCAGCACTGAGAGTCTAGGAGGAACTTACTCATGTCCCCCAAGGATCATTTCACAAACATCTGAGAGCTCCTCACCAACCAGACGATGCACAACACGGGCTCCCATGACTCAGCACGAATTCAGACACACACAAGTGGGTGGTTTCTGCGGTACTCTGCAGGAGCTGTTTGGAGCGGTTGGGGATGGGCTGTGGGGCTGAGTGAAGGAAGGCGGTCCAGCTTCCAGCTCACTCGTTCCTTTCTGGTAACATAATTAAAATGCTACATTAACAAAAGTGAAAGAGCTTTGCAAAGTTAAAAATGGTGCAAATTCATTATTTGTTAAATGACACTAATAATGAATTAGTATCGTCATGATTATTATTATTGTTATTGAGACGGAATCTTGCTCTGTCGCCCAGTCTGGAGTGCAGTGGCGCGATCTCGGCTCACTGCAACCTCTGCCTCCCGGGTTCAAGCGATTCTCCTGCCTCAGCCTCCCAAGTAGCTGGGACTACAGGCGCCTGCCACCACGCCCAGCTAATTTTTTGTATTTTTAGTAGAGATGGGTTTCACTGTGTTAGCCAGGATGGTCTCGAACTCCTGACCTCGTGATCTGCCTGCCTTGGCCTCCCATAGTGCTGGGACTACAGGCATGAGCCACCGTGCCTGGCTGTCATTATTATTTGGCATGAAAGTGATTTCCAGTTCCAGTGACTGAATGTGGAGGGGGAGGGGAAAGGACAGCTGCTCCAGAAGGGATTGGATGGTGGACTTACTTATTTTTTGTTCTTTTTGGCAAACTCAAGGAAGCTTGACCTGGTGACGGAGGCTTCTTTCAGCGCCAGAGCCTAACGCAGGTGTCTCCTCCTAGCTCTGGATTTCTGTGGGTGTTACTTATTTATTGATAGTTGTTTATATTTAAAACCATGTGGTTGTTTGATGGTGCCTGTAAATAGAATAAAATATTTCCGCTGCTTTTCTACCTGCTACCAAGGCGTTTTTAAATGTCTCTTAAGAAAAGCAACAAGAGCCGGGTGCAGTGGCTCACACCTGTAATCCCAACACTTTGGGAGGCCCAGACGGGTTGATCACCTGAGGTCAGGAGTTCGACAGCTTCAGCAACATGGAGAAACCCCATCTCTACTAAAAACACAAAATTTAGCTGGGCATGGTGGCATGTGCCTGTAATCCCAGCTACTCAGGAGGCTGAGGCAGCAGAATCACTTGAGCCAGGGAGGCAGAGGTTGCAGTGAGCTGAGATTGTGCCACTGTACTCCAGCCTGGGCGACAAGAATGAAACTGTCTCAAGAAAAAAAAAAAAAAAGCAACACAACAACAACAACAACAAAATGTGATAAAATACCATTTAGTCCAGGTAATGAGGGCAGTGCGGTCACTCACTCAGGCCCACGTACCCTGTGTGATGGCCTCTGAGCAGCAGTATGGATTCTGGACTTCCAGTCTTCTACATCCACAGGTGGAAACCTGGGTGGGGGGGGGGCACGTTCAAAGGGAAACACTTTCTTCTTTTTTTTTTTTTTGAGACAGCGTCTCGCTCTGTTGCCCAGGCTGGAGTGCAGTGGCACAATCTCGGCTCACTGCAACCTCCGCCTCCAGGGTTCAAGCAATTCTCCTGCCTCGGCCTCCCACGTAGCTGAGACTACAGGCACCTGCCACCGCCCCTGGCTAATTTTTTGTATTTTTAGTAGAGACAGGGTTTCGCCATGTTAGCCAGGAAGGTCTCAATATCCTGACCTCGTGATCCACCTGCCTCAACCTCCCAAAGTGCTGGAATTACAGGTGTGAGCCACCGCGCCCAGCCAAGGAAACACTTTTGACCACCACTTTATTACTCAATGATCATAGGAGTTTTTTAAGGTGGTCATAATTTTGAGGATTGTTTTCACAGCCAGAGGAATGAAGTGGCTATGAAAGGTGTCATGAGGTGGGGCTCTGCCTGACACATCTTCATTTGAATAACACAGTAGAAAACTCTGGAACGATGTAAGGTAAGGGTGTCATCTACAGCCTTGTTGAATTTAGAGCAGATCCTCTTTGCCTGGGGTTTGTGAAAACTGAAATTATCTATTGCTGATTATGTGCATTTGTCTGGGGAAAGGGTCTATATCTGCCATTAGGCTTTCAAAGGGGGCCAATAGTCCTTGAAAGATTAAGAGTTCCTGCAGTGGAGACCTTTTTTACATCAATTTATTAAGATGTGCCATAAAAAATAGTCCTTTGCTACAAAATGTTAAACATGTACAGTTTTTTAAAATGCCAATAATTTAAAAATAAATTTAATTTATTTTAGATTTAGAACTTTAAAAGACAAGAAATTAATTCCATATATTAAAGTGTTCCAGAATCAGAAATTCCATTCCCTAAGTGAACATTTTTAGTATGGATGATGGTCTTACCGGTGTCTTACAAATGTGGATTCCTCATTTACTCATAAAACATTCATTGAACTCATGCCATGTGCTGTGTACTGTAAGAAGGTGGACAACCCCCCAAAGGTGAATGGGACTAAAATGGGATTCACGGTCTGGTTAGCAGCTGATAACGATGCTGCAGATCTTGATACAATACAGTGTCCAGTATACACGGATAACTCCTGCCCTGGATAGGGGTTCACAGCAGTCTTAGAACATGCAATCCTTAAACTCCATCCAGGTAGAGCCTTTGGAGTTATCCAGGTAATAATAGGGGCAGTGGACAGGAGGGACAGAAGCAGCAGGAGCAGTTTTGTGTAGCCTACCTAGGTTTTACTGTACATAGGAACGACCTGGGGCTTGTGAAAATGCAGATTCTGGTTCCGTAAGTCTGGGCGGGGGCCTGAGAATGTGCATTTATTTCCAAGACGCTGCCAGGTGATGTGGCTGTTGGCAAACCTCACTTTGAGTAGTGAGGGGAGGGAAGGAAGGTGTCCTACCAGGCCATTTATGGACCTGCAAGCAGCTCAGATGACTCAGAAAGGAGCTCAGGTCACCTTGTTCCAGATGCTTGAAAGAGTCTCTCTCTGAAATATTTTGGACGTGCAGAAAAGCTCAGAGAATAATTGCTCTACAGATTTGACAGATGTGGGTTTCTAACCACATCTGCTGCACGATTTCTTTTCTTTTTTTCTTTTTTGAGTCTTGCTTTTTTAACCAGGCTGGAGTGCAGCGGCATGATCACGGCTCACTGCAGCCTCAACTTCCTGGGCTCAGGTGATCCTTCTACCTCAGCCTCACAAATAGCTGGGACAACAGGCATATGCCACCATGCCCACCTAACTTTTTGTATTTTTTGTAGAGAAAGGTTTTGTCATGTTGCCTAGGCCAGTCTCAAACTGTTGGACTCAAGGGATCTGCCTGGCTTGGCCTCCGAAAGTTCTGAGATTACAGGCATGAGCCACTGCACCTAGCCTGCTCCGTGATTTCTGATACTGTGGCGGAAACTCCTTTCTACTCCTCCCTCCTCCCAGCTCCACCTGCTCTGCAGCAGAACCCCCATTCTGATACTGCTGTGTATCTCCTCTACCCATGCATAGGTGTACATAATCAACATTTAGTAATATTTTGTATTTTATACAAATAATACTTCATACAGTTTTCTGCAACTTACACTTTCACTCAGTTCTATGTTTTCGAGACTTTTCTCAGTTGATAGTTAGAGATCTAGTGTATTCATTTTGAGCATCTATTTCTGCATTATTTCCATGAATTTATTGCAATTTATTCATTCATTTACTTACTGGTGAATATGTAAGTTATTTTTAATTGTTCATTCTCAAAAACAATGATTTGCAGGGATTTTTGTGTGTCCTGAATACTCATTTTCTATCAGTTCCACGCATTACAAATATATTCCTCCAATCTGTGGCTCCTTTTGTCTTTGATATTGGCTTTAACTTTGTTTCTGTTGTCTTTGGTTGTATAAAAAATATTACATTTTCATTTTGTTAAGCTTATCAATCTTTTTTCTGTTGTGGTTTATGCTTCTTTTATCTTATTTAAGAAATCAGAAAGATGCATTCTAACTCAGGATTTTGTAAACAATAAAATCAGTGGAGAAGAATTAATACAATATTGTGGGTGAACTTGACTGCAGTCTTCTTAACAATTTTCTGAACTATTAGTACACAGATGTCTCTTCACATAGATGTGGGCCTGTTTCATCCCTCTTTCTCTAAAGCGGCAGTTCCTAACCTTTTTGGCACCGTGGACCAGTTTTGTGGAAGACAATTTTTCCACTGATGGAATGGGGATCGCGGGGCAGGAGGTGATGGTGGTTTCAGGATTAAACTGTTCCACCTCAGATCATCAGGCATTAGATTCTCATAAGGAGCATGCAACCTGGATCCCTCACAGGCACAGTTCACGATAGGGTTTGTGCTCCTGTGAGAATCTAATGCCCCCACTGATTTCACAGGAGGTAGAGCTCAGGTGGTGATGCTCACCCACCCTACGCTCACCTCCTGCTGTGTGGCCTGGTTCCTAACAGACCACAGACCGGTACCAGGGGTTAGACCCCTGCTCTGAAGGACTGGCAGATTCTTCCAGTTAGAAACAGAGGCAAGTCTTGATGTGGTCCTCTTTACTTCTTAATCTTCTTCTGGGTTTAAGTGCATTGCCCACTTTGACTGGTACCCACTCACTGGGAGGTGGGAGGATTGGCTAACTCCCTTGGAATTTTCTCAGGGATTCCTGAAGACAGTGAGTGGACTCACTCCCAGGTGCCCAAACACCTGCCCTCTGCTGGGCTGCCTTCCCTCTGACCTGGCACACTTGTTCCCATCCATGACTTTGTGTCAGTTTGACAGTGCATCTTTCCCCCATTTTGTGCGCTTTTCATCTGCTTTATGTTGCAGATCAGATTATTATCCCCAAAGGATGTACCTGGAGCTCTTTGTGAATCCCCACATTCAGAAAGGCCATCACTCTCCTAGGCATCTTCTCTTTTTGGTAACTTTCTATCACTTGTGTTCATGATTGCCTCTCCTTTCAGTCTCTTTTTTACAGAGAAATTTTAGAGAAACATTTTGGGCGTTTGGTGGGAGGCATTTGTGTACTGAACTAAATATCTGGGTGGTGGAGTCAATACAGTATAAACGTTTTTAGATCATCTGTCCTTTGAGGTGGGTTGTTCACCTCCTTGTTCCCTTGTGGACCCCACTGTTGGGGTCTTGGAGCCTGTCTTCTTCCCCTCCATCAGCAGCCGTTGCTGCTCCCAGGCAGAACGAATCCTATCCCTCTGATGTGCTGTCATCTGACAGCCTTCTGGACAGTCTGCCTCATTTGTGCTTTAAAGTGTTTGGCAACTGCCCCTTGTCATCAGCACTCTCAGTCCAACTGTTATTCTGGTGCCTTTGATGTGTATGTGGCTGACCCAGCTGATATCCTGACTTCTCATTTCCTTGACTTCCTCAGCTTATAACCTTTTCCTCCACCCCATCTTTCCCACAGCCACGATTCTAGTAGTCAGCTCAGGCTGCCATAACAAAATACTATTGACTGAGTGGCTTAAGAAACAGAAATTAATTTTATTCCAGTTCTGCAGGCTGGAAGTTCAAGATCAGGGTGCCAGCATGGTCAGGTTCTGGTGAAGGCCCTCTTCCTGGCTTGCAGGTGGCTGCCTTCTCACTGAGTCACATATCTAGGAGAATGAGAGAGAGAGCTCTCTCTTTCTTCCTCTTATTGTAAGGCCACAGTTCTATTGTATTAGGGATGCATCTTCATGATCTCATTTAACCTTAATTACCCCTTAAAAACCTTATATCTAGATACAGTTGTATTGGGGGCTGTGGCTTCAACATACAATTTTTTGGGGGGCAACACAATTCAGTCTCTAGCATTCCACCCATGCACCCCAAATTCATGTTCTTATCTCATGCAAAATGTATTCATTTCATCCCAACAGCTCCAAAAGTTTTAACTCATTTCAGCATCAACTCCAAAGTCTAAAGTCCAAAGACTTATCTAAATATCATCTAAATCAGATATGAGTGAGATTTGATGATGAATCTTGAGGCAAAATTCCTCTCTGGCTGTAAACCTGTGAACTCACACAGGTTATCTATTTCCAAAATACAATGGTGGGACAGGCATAGGAGCGACGTTCCCATTCCAAAAGAGAGAAATTGAACCAAAGAAAAGGACAGCAGGAACCAAGCAAGTCTAAAACCTAGTTAAGCAAATCCCATTATATCTTAAGGCTCTAGAATAATCCTCTAGTTTGTGCCCTGCCTTCCAGACCCACTGGCACAGCTGTTTGGAGGGGTCATCAGTAATACGAATAGGTTGAGAATTTCCCAAATCTTCAAGTTCTGGTTCCTTTTTAATAATTCCTTTTTCCTTTTTTTTTTTTTTGAGATGGAGTTTCACACTGTTGCCCTGGCTGGTGTGCAGTGGTGTGATCTCGGCTCCCTGCAACCTCTGCCTCATGGGTTCAAGCCATTCTCCTGCCTCAGCCTCCCAAGCAGCTACGATTACAGGTGCCCACCACCATGACTGGCTAATTTTTTGTGTTTTTAGTAGAGACGGGGTTTCACTGTGTTGGCCAGGCTGTTCTGGAACTCCTAACCTCATGATTTGCCTGCCTCGGCCTCCCAAAGTGCTGGGATTACAGGCGTGAGCCACTGCACACCCAGCCTACAATTTCTTTTTTCACATTTGACTACAAGCAGTAAGGAGAAACCAAGCCTGTCCTTCAATCAACACTATGTTTAGAAATCTCCTTAACTAAATATCCAATTTCATTGCTTGCAAGTTGTACTTCCACAAAACACTAGACACAGTTCAGCCATATTCTTTGCCACTTTATAACAAGGATCACCTTTCCTCCAGTTTTCAATAACATGTTCTTCATTTCCATCTGGGATCTTAGCAGATTGCCCTTAAGGCTCATATTTCTAGCAGGTACCTCAAAACTCTTCCAGCTTCTACCCATCATCCAGTTTCAAAGCCATTTCCAAGTGTTTAGGTATTTGTATCAGCACCCCACTTCTGGTACCAAAATCTGTGTTAGTTACCTCAGGCTGCCATAAGAAAATATCACAGACTGGGTGGCTTAAACAATAGAAGTTTATTTTCTCCCAGTTCTGGGGGCTGGAAGTTCAAGATCAGGGTACCAGTTGGATTGGGGTCTAGTGTGGGTCCTTTTTCTGGCTTGCAGATAGTTGCCTTCTTACTGCGTCCTCACACAACAAGGAGAAGGGGAGAAAGAGGGGAAGAGGGAGGCGAGGAGAGAGAGATACTTCTATATCTTCCCCTTCTTATAAGGCCACAGTGCTGTCATATTAAGGCAGCACACTTATGACCTCATTTGATTTTTTTTTTTTTTTTTTTTGAGATGGAGTCTCACTCTGTTGCCAAGGCTGGAGTGCAGCGGCACGATCTCGGCTCACTGCAACCTCCACCTGCCAGGCTCAAGTGATTCTCCTGCCTCAGCCTCCCCAGTAGCTGGGATTACAGCCACATGCCACTACCACCCAGCTAATTTTTGTATTTTTAGTAGAGATGGGGTTTCACCATGTTGGTTAGGCTGGTCTCAAACTCCTGACCTCAAGTGATCCACCTGCCTCGGCCTCCCAGAGTTCTGGGATTATAGGCGTGAGCCACCGTGGCCAGCCCTCATTTGGTCTTGATTACCTCCTGAAAACCTTATCTCCAGATACAATCACATGAAAGAGTTTCAGCATATGAATTTGTGGGGGGGGGGGGTCACACTTTAGTGTATAGCAATGCCCTCATGCCATTGTTACCCCAAACTCTGAGACTGATTATCCCATTTCTAAATACAACTTTTTCTCCCCCAGATCATCCTCTCAGCTACTTCCACTCTACCTGTCTTCACCTTCACCAGGGTTTGGAGTAGTTCATCTCCTCTGTGCATCCCTTTTTCTTTACCACCCCCTTCCTGCTGCCTTCACTTCCTCCCTGACCTAGATTCTGCAGCCCACCACCTTCACAAAACCTGGTTAATATCCCAAACCCTGCATTTTTTTTTTTTTGTTGTTGTTGTTGTTCTTCTAATCTGCTCTGCCCCATTCTTCCAAAACCCTATCCCTAGATCAATCTTTTTCTCTTCTTCATGTTCCTAAACTTAGACTACCAAGCTTTGCTGGAGAAAGCACTCCAGGTGGGTGTTACTACAAATCACCGTCAGCTGAACCATTGGTACAACCTGACAGCCTTTGATATTTCCGGATTCAATGCCTGCTTTCCATTCTCCACAGCATCAAGTCATGTCTTATCTCTGCTGCTTCCCCGCTTTGCATTCAGCACTCTGAGTACAGCTCCAGCTGCACACACGGTGACAGCTCCTGTTGGGTTCTCTCCTCCTCACGTCTCCTGCTCTCCCTGGTTGCCATTCCCTTCCTCTGAACCTCCACCCCTGGGGGTGGCAACAGCTTCCCACTGCTGCCAGATTCTGGGTGCCATGACACCCCTATGTCCCGCTTCTCCCACACAAAGTAGGTGCCCTAAAATTCAATTCAATCCTGACACTAACAAAGTTAGCACGGATCCCATAGCCTAAGGGGCTCTGTCTCACAAGACTGCCTCCACTTCAGATGCCAGCCCCAAGTTCCGGGTCTCCAGGTGACTCACGCTTCTGTTTGACTTGGCTACAAATTCAGGGGTTCCCAGCCCCACCTGAACTTCCATAATCCACTAGAACGACTCAAAGGAAAGCACTATACTTACAATTACACTTTTATTATAAAGAATGTAAAAGTATAATATATATTTTATTATAAAGAATGTAAAAGTATAATATATATTTTTATTATAAAGAATGTAAATAATATATATAAAGAACAGCCAAATCACGAGATGCATAAGGCAAGGTCTGGAAAGGATCCAAGTGCAGGGGCCCTGTCCCCATGGAGTTGAGATGCACCATTGTCCCGGTACAATGATATGTTCACCTACCAGGAAATACCCCCAAGCCTCATTTTTCAGAGTTTTTCTAGAAGTTTTATTACTTAGAGATGATTGATTAAATTATTGGCCATTGGTGACTGAACTCAGTCCCCACCCCCTGCACATCCTAGACGTCAGTGGTGGGTCTGAAATTTCCAACCCTTTAATCATGTTGTTGGCTGCCCTGGCTAGCAGCCTCTCCCCTAAAGCTATCCAGGGACCCACCAATAGTTACCTCATTAGCATAAAACTCAGATATAGTCAGAAGGGGCTTGTTATGTACAAGATACACTCCTATGCCTCAGGAAATTCCAAGGGTTTTAGGAGCTCTGTACCAGGGACCAGGGGACAAAGACCAAATACACACGATTTCTTACACCACAACCCCCAATTGTTTCACCTTCTCCACCCACACCTTTTCAGACAAGTCACCTGTGTGGAATTTGTTTCCCAGCAGGATGCTGGCAGACACAGTGGGCCATCCTCTGCGCCCACATGTGGTGCCATCATTGCAGCATTTACGGCCCCACATCGCAGCTTTCTGTAAACTTACTCACGTTCCTCACTAAACCATGGACTCCTTGAGGCAGAAACATGTCCTGGTCACCCCTGTTATCTCCACCATTCTAGCTGGGCGCCTGGCCCATAGTCATCAGCAATAGTTTTTTAAACGGATCAGTGAATGTTTGCATCTCTTATTTTGGGCATACATTCATCTAGCACCTTGTATGTCAGAGACTTCCCTAGGTGCTGAACACACAGAGAGAGGTGCCCAGTCATTGCTAGGCTCTGGCACTCTTGTGCGGCACACACTCCATGCTGGGGAGACAGAAGGGCCACCCAGGTGGAGCTGCCTTTCTGCCACACCCTGGACACACCTTGGAGCAGCCCAAGTCTCCTTCATAGACACTGAGGTGTCCATAGGACTGACTGATTCCATGGTGACTCTGGGCTGAGGATCATCCTTTCAGCTCCTGCCTCTCACATTCCAGGGACCTCTTGGCCTCTTTTCTAGGACCTGGGGAACAGTGGTTTATTTGATCCTTAGCATTTTCCAGCTACTGGGAAGACTCCACCACTGGTGAGAACAGAAGCTCCAAAGAGTCTTCTCTCTGTCTGAGAGGTGAGGGAGTGGAGATCAGGGGTTCCAACTCTGCTTGGTTCACATTCTGCCTCCGCACTCATCTGCACAAGGTACTTAACTCAGTTTCTACTTGCCTTAGTTTCTGCATTTATAAAATGAGGTGAGAATAATACTAATACTCTTAGAATTGATTCAAGGAGCAAATGAATACTTACTGCCTGTCATAAATACTAATACATATAATCTGCCCTTACTTTTTCTCCTTGATAACATCCTTTATGGGGAAAAATAAGAAGATATGTGTACATATTCATAAAGAACTGTTGGAGAGACACACTAGAAATTACTGAATAGGAGATGGGAGAATAACTTTTCAATGTACAGATTTTTTAATCAAATTTTTTTCATGCATATACTTCTGTTTGTTGCATCCAACAGATTTTAAAATTTCACCCCTGTAGGTACGTACAATCATCTGAAACTAAACACACACGCATGCACACACAACCACACACTGTCCCTCCTCACTGCATGTGGGTCACAATAAACATCTCCAGAGGCTTGTTCTGTGACCTCACCATTCATCTGGGTTGAGCTAGAGGAAGAGCATTCAGATTAAAGGGCAGTGTTTGAGTCAGGGCAGAACACATCCCATTGGCAATGTCCTATTTATGTGGACTTATATTTCCATCAATGATGACAATGGGCAACAAATACTGAAGCAGGGCCTGGATTGAAAATGCTTTGAATACATTATATCACATTAATTCCATAGAGGCTTTCAAACCAGACTGATCAGGCATTTGAAAATCATTTATCTTAGATGGGTCTCTGTAATGTACACGGGCATTAAAGATGACAGTGAATTATGTTGATTTCATGTTTTACATCAAAAAACAGGAAGTATCTCAATTCCTATTTGGGGTGAGGGCATTTTTCTAATCCCATAATTAGCTCTCTAAGCATTCAAAATAACATCTCATTCCAGTCTTTCAAATAGCCACTCTTTCTAAAAAACCAGCTAACGTACGCATTCGCAGACACAAAGACCAAAATAAATCGAGTGATGCCTGCTCTGCTACCCTTAGGTGAGATATGGGGAAAGGAATGGGAACAAGGAAGCCATCGCCAGCATCTCCAGCTCTGGAGGCCTCACAGCTTGCCTCCTCCTTCATCTGTTGAGTCATCCCACATGCAGCCGCAACTACATGGGAGATTCTGTGCCAGGCTTTGGCAACTAAGGATAATAAGAGGGGCTCCCTGTCCTCAAGGAGCTTATTCTGTAGTGACAGCGACAGCATAGTCATGTAATTATAATACAATGGCAGAGTGGAAAGAGTGTTGCTAGAACATGTTAAAGGGGGATGCCTGGAAACCTAAGTGAATCTGCTTGTGACTATGTATTGGTTAGCTAACTATCTTACATATTTGTCTCATCTGAGATGAAACGTGGAGGTCTGCTGTTCTATTTTCTCTGTGATCCAAGGTATGCTGCTGGAGGTGCAATGCCAGGGACACTTTCATAGCAATGCATTTGTGTGAACGCAGACATTCATTCATCAAACATTCAGTTAGTGTAAGGCACTGTGTTAGCTTCTGCAAGTACTGAAGATTGACAGGATGGTAGTTTTGGGTTTAATCATTAAGTAGGTTTACTGCCCTCTGGCATTATGACTCTATATCCTTGGACAACAGATTCCCATCCTGAAGAGTGGTGATAAGATCACCAAAGCCTAATCAATTGAAAAACAAGAACACAGTCCCACAGAGCCTGGGTTAGGAATCACACATTTCTGTCACCCCATATCCCCTGACTCATGGCCGTGGCAGACACTGCCACCTAATCAGGCGTTTGTCCATACAGAGACTGCGCACAGCTGAGAATCCTTTGCAATACAATATTTGCCATTCTTGGTCTCTGTTCTAAAACAATGCCTCCCAAAGAAGACGCTACTCCTCCCACACTTCATAGCAGGCAAGCAACCAGTATGCAAGACGTTTGCCAAAGGATAAGGAGAGAACAGGGAATCTTCAGTTGTTTGTTAGACCACTTAGGGCGGCCTGCAAAGCTGTGGCTAGGAATTCCATAACTATGCAGGGTGCGAAAGTGCCTCCACTTTATTATTATTTGTTATTTTTTTTTTTTTTTTTTTGAGACCCAGTCTAGCTGCGACGCCCAGCCCAGGCAGGAGTACAATGGAGCAATCTTGGCTCACTGTCACTTTCGCCTCACGGATTCAAGCGATTCTCCTGCCTCAGCCTCCTGAGTAGCTGGGATTACAGGCACACACCATCATGCCTGGCTAATTTTTGTAGTTTTACTAGAGACGGGGTTTCACCATGTTGGCCAGACTGGTCTTGAACTCCTGACCTCAGGTGATCCACCCGCATCGGCCTCCTGAAGTGCTGGGATTACAGACATGAGCCACTGCACCCGGCCACCCCCACATTCTTCATCAGAGTTAGTGCTTTGTACAACTCTGAGAACAGGTCACGCTTTCTCTCACAACAAGACTGAGACCCGCTGTGGTTAAATGCCTGCCCAAAGGGGCAGTACTAGGATGGGTGGGGAAATTGCATGCAGCACTCATTCCAGGATGTCACAGCTTCCCAACCTGAGGGCCACAGGCTATCTGCCCTGCACTTGCCACATCAGAGTCTGTAAGGGAATGTCACATGTATTCTTCCTAAGCTGTATTGACACCAATTGGAGTTGGGGAATACAGGGCTCAATTCAGACTACCTCCAACTCCCTGGCCTGTGCAAGGCCAGCAAACCCTGGATACACATGATGGAATCTCCTTCCGAAGGCCCTGCCAGTGACTGAACCTCAATAGAACCCCAACCCAAGTGTGTTTGGGGGGCCACCAGCATCAGGATCAGCTGGGGAGCTTGTTAGCAGTTCAGATTGTGGGCCCTCACACTACTCTGGAACCAAAAATCCAAGGGTCCTGAGAATCTGCATTTTAAAGGCCTTCTATGGTGAGGACGTGGAGAAACTGGAATGCTTGTACCCTGCTGGTGGCAATGCAAATGGGTGCAGCCTCTGTGGAAGAAGTTTGGTGATGCCCCCAAAACTTAACCAGAGAATTGCCATATGATCCTGAAATTCCGCTCTGGCTATATGCCCAAAAGAATTGAAAGCACGGTCTTGAGATATTTGTACACCATGTTCATAGCAGCATTATTCCCAATAGCCAAAAGGTGGAAGCAACTCAAATATCCATCAATGATGAATGAATAAACAAAATGCACACAGTGGAATATCATTCAGTCATAAAAAGAAGGAAATTCGGACACATGCTACAACATGGATGAACCACGAGGACATGATGCTCAGTGAAATAAGACAGCCATAAAGGGGCAAACACTGTATGATTCCACTTACATGAAGGACCTAGAGTAGTCAGATTCAGAGACAGAAGCGAGAATGATGGTTACCAGGAAGTGGGGGAGAGGGAGAAATGAGGAGTTACTGTTTAGTGGAAAGGAAGTTTCGGTTTTGCAAGATGAAAAGAGTTCTGGAGGTGGATGGTGGTGGTGGTTGCACAGCAGCGTGAATGCACTCAGACATGCAATTTCTCCTCCCATCCTAGTCCTGCCCCTTTGGGAAGGCATTTAACCACAGTGGGTCTCAGCCTTGTTGTGGGAGAAAGCATGGGCGATGGAGCAAAACTCCGTCTCAAAACATGGTGAAATGAGCTGCACACTTAAAATGGTTAAAATTGTGAATTTATATTATATACATTTTACTACAACTTAGTAAATAATAACTTACAAAAGAAAGAAGAAAAATGGCTCTCCAACTAATTCTTATGCCATTAAAATTTACCTGAAACTTTTTACCTGTTACCTCCTGGCACCCTAAAGTCTCCCTTTTCTTTGCTCTTTGCATTTAATGTGTCACCAAATCTTTCATTCTTAGCTTAGAGCGGTCCTTCATTCCCCATTCCATTCCTGCTACTGCAGCCCAGGCCTGCACCATGTCATGCCTGCCATGCTCCTCTCTGGTTGGTGCCCTGCAGCCTCTGGTCTGTTTCCTATTTGGCCTACTGAGGAAGTTGGTTTCCCTGAATACTGTCCTCATGCTCTATACAGCAAGGCTTTCCACATCCCCCATCAGCTGGCCCTGCCCCAGCCAGTTGACCCAGTTGGTCAGAAGTCTCAACACATGCCCTCCATCCAAGTAGGCCAGCTTCCTTGTGGTCCCCTAAGACACCACGCTCTTTCTCACCTCTGTACCTTTGCTCCCACAATCACCCACACAAGGATGCTTCCCTCTTTCTGTACTGTCTGCTCCAGTCCCAACCCTACCTTGTCCATCTACTCCTGTACCAAGTCCTCTTCTTGGCCCTCGACTGCTGTGCCTTCAGCATCCACATCAAAACACAATGAAGCACCTGGCCACTCTCCTCAGCATTACTCTTACCACCCCATAAAACGAGGACATTTCTTCCCTGTACAGACCATTTTGTGTTTCTTTTGTGTCTCCTGCAGCAGGACCTAGCACAATCTTAAACTCCCAGGAGATATTCAACAGCTACTCGTTGATGGATGTGAATAGATTTCAATTTAGGCAGCTGGGCTGAGCAAATGTCACAGTGCTAATCAGTTTCCAACATGTCAGCTGTGCTCTTTTAAATCTATTCGGTGGGTGTCGTCCTGGTCTGAGAGTCCTGACAGTGGCTAAGAAGTGCTGGGTCTCCACATTTGGAAAAAAGCAGCTTTCAGGGTCATTTGAGGGCAAGGCTGGGAGCGTGGCGAGCTGGGTGCAGGACTGCGTGGGAAGCAGTAGAAAAGTGTGAGACAGAGGCGGTGTCTACAACAAGGACTCTGCAGGCATCTTCTGAAGAAACAGTGCTCTGTGGAAAGGCAGCTTGGATTCCTGACTCTGAACTCGGGGGTGAGCAGGGAGGTAGGAGGCTGGGCTGCTGCAACCCAGACTGTCTCCAAGGGAAAACAGTAAAGGTCAGGGTCAACGATCACCCTACTGCTTGCGGCTCACGGCCACCACCTCTCACCGTTCCCATCCTCCCTCCTGCTAATGCTGCACCAATCTGGGTGAACGAAAAAGCATGAGTTTGCGTCCTTTGTAGGGACATGGATGCAGCTGGAAACCATCATTCTCAGCAAACTATCACAAGAAGAGAAAACCAAACACCGCGTGTTCTCACTCATAGGTGTGAACTGAACAATGAGATCACTTGGACTTGGGAAGGGGAACATCACACACTGGGGCCTATCATGGGGAGGGGGGAGGGGGGAGGGATTGCATTGGGGAGTTATACCTGATATAAATGATGAATTGATGGGTGCTGACGAGTTGATGGGTGCAGCACACCAACATGGCACAAGTACACATATGTAACAAACCTGCACGTTATACACATGTACCCTAGAACTTAAAGTATAATAATAAATAAATAAATAAATAAAAAATAAAAAAATAAAATAAGAAAAATCAGAGAGCATGCCTCTGGCTGGTGAGAGCTTGACTTTCCACTTCTCCGTGGGCTGATGCTTATTTATCAAACACTCACTGAGCACCTGTGTGTGCAGGCGCTCTGCAGGGCACTGGGACCGCCGGGGGCAAACCATACAGAGTCCATCACGCCTGTGACGGCTGATGTGCCAGGCATCATGCTGGGCACCAAAGACTCCTTGACGGAGACAGCACAGGATCCCCAACAAGGGACTAGGGTCAGGAAGAAAGAGTTGTATGCAGGCATTTACAATATCAGGGTGGCATCGGTGTGAGCACTGATGAGTATTTAGAACTTGATGCTCATATGTTTGGACAAAGAGAAAATAAAACTCTTTAATGGGGAACTTTTTTGAAAATAGTGTCTCACTCTGTTGCCCAGACTGTTGTGCAATGGTGTGATCTCAGCTCACTGCAACCTCTGCCTCCCGGGTTCAAGCGACTCTCCTGCCTCAGCCTCCCGAGTAGCTGGGACTACAGGCACCCGCCACCACGCCCGGCTAATTTTTGTATTTTTGATAGAGATGGGATTTCAGCATGTTGGCCGGGCTGGTCTTGAACTCCTGACCTCAGGTGATCCACCTGCCTCAGCCTCCCAAAGTGCTGTGGTTACAGATGTGAGCCACCATACCTGGCTTGTTTTTATTTTTTCAAATTTTTATGATGTTTAAAAAACCTTCTTCATCGTGTCATTGAAATGACATTCTCCTATTTTACCCAATCGCAGCTTCCTGCTTTCACGGCCGACACTGTAAGCCACATATGCTAATCGTCTCATAAGCATATTTCATGATTTCCAAGCACTTAGTCTTGGAGGTGTCCTACTGAGTCACGGTCCCTAGAGGACTGGTCTCAGAAGGCCCCTCCCATCCAGACACTCTCATTCTGCTAAGGCATCATCAACAACTGAGAGACTTTCCTGTCCCTTGACAATTACAGGTTGTACAGGGTGAGAGCTTTTTCTCGCCTTGAGAGTGCTCAATGCATTCTTGGAAAATAAGGATTTAATACATTGCTCTGTTCTAAATAAGACTCTAGCCCTTTCTCACCCCCCACCCCATACTTTCTGGCAAGGATGATCTTACAAAGCACTAAAATGACCTCATTCTGTTGTTATTTGAAGAACAAAAGACTTGTCTGCTCATAGATATTTTCCCACCATTGAAACTGGTGGTTGAAATTCCCACAATAAGGGTCACTGGTTAATAGGTGTGCCCGCTAAAATGTAAATCTATGACCTGCGGGAGGGATTCCGGAAATGACCTGCGGGAGGGATCGGGATCTCTGGGAGGTAACCAGGATGACTTTTTTCAAGCTCCCAGGGTAGTTCCAATGAGCTGTGATGCTGAGAACAGCTGCCTTAAGCTCACAGAATCCAAGGAGCTGCTGAGAACAGTTCAGTCCTTCAGGTCCCTAAGTCCTGTTCAAGGGGGCAGTAGGGACCCAGGAGAGGTCCTGCTCCCTCACTAGTCCCAGTGGGATTCAGGGACCAGCAGGACCAGCCTCAGCATCCTCTGGCCACTTGTAGAAATAAAGACTCCTCGAGCCCTCCCCAGAACGAAGAAATCAGAATCTGCGTGCGCTGAGGTTTGAAAGAGGCGGTCCAGACGATGTCTCTCAGGGTCTGCCGTGGGTGTCTGCTGACGGCTCACTGTTACAGGTCCGATTGTGCCCCTCAAAATTTACACATTGAGGTTCTAACCCCCAATACCTCAGAGTCTGACCTTATTTGGAGACAGGGTCTTTACAGAGGTAATCAGGTTAAAGTGAGGTCATTAGGGTGGGCCCTGATCCAGTACGACTGGTGTCCTTATAAAAAGGGGAAATTTGGTTTTTAAATATTGTATGTTTTTAATTGACAAGTAATAATTGAACATATGCATGGTGGGGGTACATAGTGATGTTTCAATACATATAGTGCATAGCAGGGATCCCCATCCCCCAGGCCACGGACTGCTACTGGTCCATGGCCTGTTAGGAACCAGGCTGTAAGGGGTGAGCAGCCTGTGGGTGAGCAAGTGAGGCTTCGTCTGTATTTACAGCTACTCCCCATCTTTCGCATTACTGCCTGGGCTCTGCCTCCTGTCAGATCAGCCGCGGCATTAGATTCTCTAGGAGCATGAACCCTGTTGTGAACTGTGCGTGCGAGTTGCTTATGATAATCTAATGCTGGATGATCTGTCACTGTCTCCCATCACTGGGACTATCTAGTTGCAGAAAAACAAGCTCAGGACTCCAACTGATTCTACATTATGGTGAGTTGTAAAATTATTTCATTATATGTCATCACAATGTAATAATGATAGAAATAAAGTGCACAATAAATGGAATGCACTTGAATCATCCTGAAGCCATCCACCACCACCCCATCCATGGAAAAAACGTCTTGCATGAAACCAGTCCCTACCGCCAAAAAGATTGGGGAAGTGTGTACGGTGATCAGATCAGGGTAATCGGCATATCTGTCAGCTCAACATGTATTATTTCTTTGTGTTGGGAACGTTTGATATTCTCCTTCTAGCTGTTTGAAGTACAGAGCATTGTTAGTGATAGTCACCCTACAGTACTATGGGATGAGATAACTTATTCCTCCTATCTAGCTGTGATTTTCAATCCTTTAATACGTCTCTCCCTAATCCTCTCTTCCTCATTCTTCTCAGCCCCGAGTATCCTTTGTTCTACTTTTTACATCTATGAGATCAACTTTTTTAAAGCTTCCATACGTGAGTATGAACACGCCATGTAAAAAGGGGAAATTTGGATGCAGAGACACACGTGTAGGGCGAGTGCCATGTGGACGTGAAGATGGCCACCCAGAAGCCAAGGAGGGAGGCCTGGAATGGAGTCTTCCCTTGTGGTTCTCAGAAGGCATCGATTCCACCAATACCTTCATCTTGAACTTTTTTTCTCTAGAACGGTGAGACAATAATCTCTGGTGTTGAAGCCACCAGTTTGTGCTAGTTCCTGACAGCCACTGGAAATGAATATACTCGCACTGTCTCCTCTCTATTTTACTGCCAGACTCCCTGAGAAAGGGCCAGAATGGGCCCATCAGCCACTGTCATCCCTGATCTGCAGAGTCACTGGCGGGAGCCTGTCGATGGGCTTTCCTTGGGTCAGGAGCCCAGAGTGAATCCCTCTGGCTGTGGACAGGGTGGCAGTGGGTCACATGGCCAGCTCTCTTTGGAAGGGGGGAGAGTTTCCTCTCACAGAGGCCCTCTCACCCAGAACCCAAGTCTTGAGAACCCACCATGGCCAGTACACAGTATAGGGTATGTGGGGACTAAATTTGATTAAATTGTCTGCCCTGTAGACATCTGCAGATTGAATGGTGAAGGGAAAATCTTGGTAACCTGATAGATGGAGCATTCTGGGGCCATCTACCTCTCTTGTGGTATCAGCTTATAGTGCAATCTCTTCATCCGCTGAAGATCCAGCCCTTCTCTGCCCCACACCCGATTTCCTTCAAGAGCTTAATGAACCATCCATCCTTTGCCGAAGGCTGGGAGATGGAGGAAAGGGCTGCATTGCCTTACAGAGGAAACCTATGCCAACACACCCTCCAAACTCCTCTCTCCCTTTCTCTACAGAAGTCACCCAAACCCTCTTCTTCATCTTCAGGGCCTCCATTTTATCAGCCTTTTGACACCCGTTCTCACAAATTTGGCAGCTGGCCTGTGGGTCATCAAACAGGAGCCAACTGAATGGCACTGTCAGGGAGGCCCAGCCTGAGACTCCTGGAGCACCCCTGCCACTGAACAAGTTGGGTTTATCATGAGTTGCAGTGGGGGAGGACGCACACCATGGGAGCCATGGGGTGTCTCCATAGGAGGGTGTTAGGAAGGTTCCATGATAGGATTTGGGATTTGGTTGGATGATTTGGGGAGGCTGTCAGGAAGTGGAGGTTGGCTCTAGGTTGGATACGGTCAGAAAGATGGGCAAGTCTATAACTGGGCATCTCAGCAACTCTCTATAAGGAAGGGAGATGAGAACAAGACAGAGCTGTCACCAGCAAAGTGGTAGTCATTCATTTTAGCCAAAAGAAGGGCTTTAGGGGGATATTTTTGTGGGCGGCATGGTGACCTTGATTTTGGTCTATGCTTATGCGGTCGCCTTGCTGTGCCTCATTGTGTCGTGGATGCAGAATGGCATCTGAGGTTGATATTCTGTGCTGCGGCGTATGCCCAGCTGTGAGTATCAGGCCAGTCTCTGGATGTCAGGAATTGCAATTTGTTCATTTTCCCTGCACCCCACTAAAGAAAAACCAATTCATTCAGCCAACTTCATTCACCCATTAGTTTTCATGCACAGCTCTAGGCTGTGGTGAGGGGTCTCAGTTTACCTCATGCATCCCCTGTATCAGGTGAGGGGCATACAATAGGGGCTTTATAATGAAAGAGCAGGATGGATACCCACGCATTGGTTCAGCCAGGATGCCTTTCCCAAGGCCTCCTAAGAGTTGGGCTACCCTGGGCGTGAGCGGTTCCTGGATGAACACTACTCCATCCCTAAGATGCCAAGCTGTTTGCTACAAGTATCTGTGGTGTCGGGGTGAAGGGGTTGTATTTGTGTGTGTCTCTGTGTCTGAATCTCCTCCTCTTATAAGGATATCAGTCTGACTGGATAAGAGTTCCTCCTAATGACCTTTTTTTTTTTTTTTTTTGACATGAAGTCTCACTCTGTCACCCAGGCTGGAGTTCAGTGGCACAATCTCAGCTAACTGCAACCTCCATCTCCCAGGTTCCCAGGTTCAAGCGATTCTTGTGCTCCCGAGTAGTTGGGATTACAGGCATGCACCACCACTCCTAGCTAATTTTTGTGTTTTTAGTAGAGACAGGGTTTTGCTATGTTGGTCAGGCTGGTCTTGAACTTCTGACCTCAAGTGATCCACCCACCTACCCACCTTGGCCTCCCAAAGTGTTGGGATTATGGTGTGAGCCACTGCACCTGGCTGACCTCATTTAATCGTGATTAACCCTCGGGTTAGGGCTTCAACACATGAATTTGGGGTGTGGAACACAGCTTCATATCATAGATGGAGTCATACAGGAGGAGGTAAGAGTACTTTAAGGTGTCCCAGGGCTAAGGTAGAGATGGGTAGCGTGCTCTGCAGGGTGCAAGGATGGAGGAGCAGTCATTGCTGAATGAGAACACAGGTCTCAGAATTTTTGGAGGGGCAGTGATGGGCCAAGTCATCACAGATGAGTGATGACTTCCTTGGGCACAGGGGCTGAGGGAGGGCAGTGGAGAGGTGTCCTAACCACAAGAAGGGGAAATAGGTGTGTGGAGGAAAGTACAGGCGGAGCAGCTGGTGCTCTTGTTCCCTGTAAAATTTGGGGAAGTTAACAGAACTCTGGGCTCTCCACACCTGGGTACTGCCAGCTATAGGAACTGCCTGTCATCCTGAGCTTTCTAAGAATGTGCCCTCCCATTTGGGCATGGTGGCTCATACCTGTAATACCAGCATTTTGGGAGGCCGAGGTGGGCAGATTATGAGATCAGGAGTTCAAGACCAGCCTGGCCAACATGGTGAAACCCCATCTCTACTAAAAATACAAAAGCTAGCTGAGCGTGGTGGTGCATACCTGCAATCCCAGCTACTCAGGATGCTGAAGCAAGAGAATTGCTTGAATCAAGACCCGGGAAGCGGAGGCTGCAGTGAGCCGAGATGGCACTGCTGCACTCCAGCCTGGGCTACACAGTGAATCTCCATCTCAGAGGAAAAAAAAAAAAAAAAGAAGAGGAAGAACTTGGCCTCCCAAGACCATGGAAGAAAATAAAATGTTGATTATTCTGGGAGGACTGTGACAAATAGGCACTGAGAACTGGTTTGGCAGCTGGCCCAGGAGTGTGAGCACTCTAGATGGACCTTCCAGGGGTGTTCTGGTCTTGGCTGTTTATATGTTCACTTCTTCACCCCCAGCCCCTTTCATAGGCTCAGATCTCAGCTCCATCCCATGCCAACTGGTTAACTCTGGGCAAGCGACTTCCTAAGCTCAATTTACTCATCTGGAAAATGGGACCATGCCACCCGCCCACAAGGGATGCCCTACGGAATATGTCAGGGGCTTTCACAGCAGTTGGCTCAGCCCTGTTTCCTTTCCTTCCTCCATGATTGTGGGGGAGGCAAGGAACACATCTGAAAGGGAGAAGGGACACTCAGGAGCAATCCACGCCCAATCAGCTCTACAGCACTCTTTAAGATGTGCTGACTCAGAAGCTTGTTACAGCCCAGAACATTCAATAGGCCTCCAGTAAGCTAGAGAAGTCATCTCATATTTACTATAAAAAGGAACCTTGAAGGTCAGCCAGCCAACCCTCCTATTTTATGGATGAGGAAACTGAGGCCCAGGTATGCTTTGACTTGTCTCAGTCACTCAGCAAATAATTTGCAGAGCTGAGAGGACAATGCGGGTTCACACAAAAGACATTCAGAAGAACAGGTTTGCTCACTCAGGGCGAGGAAGGAATCATAGAACAAACAACAAAAATGTTAAAGCTTTATAGATATTAGCTAATGTTTGTACATGGTCTTTACCATGTGACAGGCATTGTTCTAAGTGCTTTATCCCTATTAACTCAGTCAGTTCTCTTTACAATCTATGAAGTAGGAGGTACTATGAAGGGCTCCCATTATTCCCATTCTAAAGATGAGGCACCAATAAATAATTGCCCAGCATTGCAGAGTTAGTGAGCTGTGGAGCAAGGGTTTGGATAGAGGTGGTCTTTCAGAGTCCATGTTCATCACCATGATGGTTTACTGCCTTGTAACCAGTGTAGCCAGTGGTTCTCAAAGAGTGGTCCCCAGACCAGCAGCCCTCACATCCCCAGGGGCTGTGGTTTGAATAATAGTCTTCCCTGCAGAATGGGTGTTGAAACTTAATCCCTAATGCAACAGTATTAAGATGTATGGCCTTTGGGAGTGATTAAGTCGTGAGGGCTTCACTTTCATGAATGGGATTAGCACTTTCATAAAAGGGCTCTAGGTTAAAGGGAACTCTTGCTTGCTCTTCTGCCTTCTGCCATGTGAGGACACAGTGTACCTTCCTTTCAGAGGCTGCAGCAAGAAAGCACCATCTTGGAAGGAAACAGCTGCCCTCACCAGACACTAGTCGTGCTGGTGCCTTGGCGTTGGACTTCCCAGCCTCTGGAACCATGAGAAATAAATTTTTATTGTTTATAAATTACCCAGTCTGGGCCGGGTGTGGTGACTCATGCCTGCAATCCCAGCACTTTGGGAGCTGAGGCGGGTGGATCACCTGAGGTCACGAGTTCAAGACCAGTCTGACCAACACAGAGAAACCCCATCTCTACTAAAAATACAAAATTAGCCAGGTGTGGTGGTGCATGCCTGTAATCCCAGCTACTCGGGAGGGTGAAGCAGGAGAATCACTTGAACCTGGGAGGTGGAGGGTGCCGTGAGCCGAGATGGCGCCATTGCACTCCAGCCTGGGTAACAAGAGCAAAACTCTATCTCTAAATAAATAAATAAATAACCCAGTCTGTGGTATTTTGTTGCAGTAGCACAAAAAAACTAAAACACCTGGGAAGTTGTTAGAAATGCATTATTGGGCTGACTCAGACCTACTGGAGTAGGGCCCAGAGCTGGGTTAACAAGTCCCACAGGTGATTCTGATGGATGCCCAAGGTTGAGAACCACCACCTTCAGTGTTTGCCTTTCTTTCCCTCCATCTCTCAGATAACTTTTGCTGGAAGTGGAGAAAAAAGTTAGGAAGGTTAGGAAGATCCATTAGGGGGACTGGAATCTTCCTGGAGGACACACTTGGACCACTACTTTTTAATGAGTATAACAGATGATCTAAGCCGGGAAGGGGGCCATATCGGTGTTTCATCCATTTCTTTCTGCAGAAGTAAATTTGGGGCTTATTTATATTTTTCCTCTTCCCCCCTTGTCTAAGTACCTAGCACATAATGGAGCACTGATAATCAATAAGCTTTTATGCGGCCCCTAAATGACTTGTTTTCCACACAAAGCTAGCCTGAATGGGTCACTGATGGGTAAAGGCTTTCTGGATGGAGATCGCAGTTTGTGCCATGATGAGTGAGTGAAACAATCAAAGCTTGGCTTGCTTTAATGCTACTTTCTTGGCCTTCTCACCCCCTGCCTTTCTCTCTCTATTCCTTTCTTCGCTCCCTCCCTTCTTTCTTTCCTTCCTTCCTTCCTTCCTTCCTTCCTTCCTTCCTTCCTTCCTTCCTTCCTTCCTTCTTCCCTTCCCTTCTCCTTCCTTCCTTCCTCCCTCCCTTCCTTCTTCCCTTCCCTTCTCCTTCCTTCCTTCCTTCCTTCCTTCTCAACATTCCAATTTTATTAGTATCATTATTTTCGAAATGACTAAAAGAAGACACTTGACACTAATTTGGGGAATTAATCTCAAGAGCAGAGATGAAAACTGGAATCAGGAAAAACAAAAGCAAAAAACCCCAAACCTGGAATGAAAGAAAGAAGAGATCATGTGCTAGCTAGTTGGCTTATCAAACATTTGACCCGTTTTTTCATCTTGACAGTCACCAGCAAAGCAAATTTGTACTGTAGAATGCCCATTGCATGTGAGTGAACTCTGGTGTCTACCGGGAAGACCAACACCTAAAGTGTGCAAACTTGAGTAACCAATTTGAAGGCTTATAGGGGAGTAGGCTGACTAACAACAAACTAGGATAAACTGTTTCCAGCTTATAAGAGATGCCCCAGGAAGTCTTAAGAGAATTTGCTGAGAGGCAACATGAGATAAGAGTGGAAAATGGAGCTTTATTCAATAAACAGGGCTCAAATCAGAGGTGAGAGGGAGACCAGTGAGCACTATGAAGTCTGGAGGAATACAAAATAAAATTTACTTTCTTTTACTCTGTTTATTATGTCTCTCCTTAAAAATCTTCATCCTTCCTTTAAGGACAGTTGATAAGACATTAGCTGTAGCATCTTGACAAAGGTAAGGATATCTGTAGAATAGCTCAGCAAATTAAACAATGTTATATTAATTTCTGGGGTAAGGGGTGGGTCTTTGCTTTCTTAATTTAAAACACTCACATAAATCTTACCCGTTGAAATATAAAATCTTTCCAAATAGATATCTCATTGGGCCTACTTCCATACGTATATAAAAAAGGAAACACATGGCTATTTGAAATTAAATCATATCTGCTTTTTAAGGAGGAGGGACTCTCTTAAAGGATGCATTAGAGAGTAAACACAAAATGCTATACTGTTAAAGCAAAAACCTCCTTCCCTTTGTTTCACTGAGTCCTTTGATTTTGGATTTGTAGATGAGAGCTCAGAGCTTACTTTGGGCACAAAGGCTGGAAGAGTTGAATAGTAGCTTTATGCAATGGCTTGAATGTTTATGTTCCTCCAAGATACATGTGGAAACTGAATCCCTAATGCAACAATATCAAGGAGTGGAGCCTTTAGGAAGTGAATAGACCATGAGGGTTCTAATAATGGATGGCATTAGTGCCTTATGAAAGGGCTGGAAGGAACTAGCTGGGTTTTTCTGACATTCTGTCCCTTCTGTATGTGCGGTCACAGCATTTGTCCCCTCTGGAGGAAGCAGAATGCAAGGCACCATCTTGGCAGCAGAGACAGAGCCCTCACCAGACACCAAACCTGCTGGTGCCTTGATCTTGGACTTCCCAGCCTCTAGAACTGTGAGAAATACATTTAAGATGTTTGTAAATTACCCAGAGTGAGATATTTTGTTATAGCAGCATAAATGGATTAAGATATTGCTTACCAGAAGGGGGATGTTGCTACAACAAATACCTAAAAAGGTGGAGGTGGCTTTGCAACTAACTGGGTGATGGGTAGAGACTGGACCATAAAGGGCTATTCTGGTGATGGCTCAGAAGAAGAGGAGAGCTGTAAGGAAAGCATGAATTTGTGATCAGAATGTGGGTAGAAATATGAATGATAAAGGAAATTCTGACGAAAGCTTAGACAGAAATGAGGAACAAAGTACTGGAAACTGGAGGAAAAACCATCCTTATTATAAGGTGGCAAAAAGAAAACTTGGCTGAATTATGACCATGTCTTAATGCTTTGTGGAAGGCAGATGTTGTAAGCAATAAACTAGGATATTTGGTGGAAGAAACCTCTAAGCAAAATATTCAGCATAGCTTCTCTTGGCTGCTTATAGTAAAATGCGAAAAGAGAGAAACAAATTAAAGATGCGATTTATAATTAAAAGGGAAGCAGAAATTAAAGATTTGGAAAATTCTCAGCCTGCCCAAATTATGAAGTATTTTGAGGAGAAAACACTAAGGGTGTAACCAAGTGAGAATTTGATAAAGAAATTAGTATCGATAGAAGAAAGCCAGATGCTATTCATCCAGACAATGGAAGAATGACCCTGAAGATAATCTGGAGATTGTTGGGGCCACCTCTCTCATCAAAGTCCAGAGTGCTAAGACCTAGGGGACGGAACTATGTCCAAAGAGAGGATTCAAGGATGCATGGGAACTCAGCATTCACTGCCCTGCACTGCCTGAAGTCTCTGCTCCCTGTATTCAAACACAACACTCTTTGGTTGCCCTAGCTATGACTCAAATGGGGGCAAGTGTGGCTTGAGCTGCCCTTCCAGAAGGTATAGGACATAAACCATGCCAAAATCCTCATGATGTCAACTCTGCAGGCATGGAGAGTACATAAGTTGTGGAGGCATGGCTACCTCCACCTAGATTTCAAAGGATGCCTTGGGGAGCCACAGAGCCCAGACAGATAACTGCCACAAAGGTGGGGCTGCCACAGGGAGCCCCCAGTAGGGCAATGCTTAGTGGATCATTGTTGGCAAGGCTACCCCCGAGACAACAGACCCGGAGAGCCATCAGCGAGTAATGCCAACCTAGGAGAGCTGCAGGCACCCAACTCAAACCCCTGAGAGCTTCAGTATGGGCTGAACCCAGCAAAGCCATGAAGGTGAGGCTGCCTGGGGCCTTTGGGGCCCAATCCACACCTCAGTTGTCTGGAAGGCAGCACATAAAGTTAAAGATTGTTCTCAATCCTCAAGATTTAATGTTATTTGACTTGTTGGGTTTTGGACTTTCTGGGGACCCATTACTCCCTTCTTCTTTCCTATTTATTCCTTTTGGAATGAGAATATCTAATACCACTGTATTTTGGAAGTATATAACATGCTTGGTTTCACACGTTCACAGCTAGAAAGGAATTTTCTCCAAGATGAAGCATACCTTGAGTCTCATCCGTATCTGATGTTGATGACATTTAGATGAGACTTTGAACCTAGACCTTTGAGTTGATGCTGGAATGGGTTAAGATTTTGGGGCCATTGGGATGGAATGAATGCATTTTGTATGTCAGGAGGACATGAATTTTGGGGGCCAGGGGCAGAATTCTATGGTTTGAATGTTTGTGTCCCCTCTCAGATTCATGTTTAAACTGAATCCCCCAATGCACTAGTATTAAGAGGTGGGGCCTTTGAGAGGTGATTAAGTCATGAGGATTCTACCCTAATAGATGGAATTAATGACTTATAAAAGGGCTGGAGGGAACTAGCTGGGCCTTTTTGCCCTTCTAGTCCTTCTACCATGTGAAGACAGTGGAGGAAGTAGGCGCCATCTTGGAAGCAGAGACAGGGTCCTCATCAGACACCAAACCTGCCAGTGCCTTGATCTTGAACTTCCCAACCTCCAGAACTTGAGCAATACATTCATACTGTTTATAAATTGCCCAGTATCAGGTATTTTATTACAGAAGCACAGTCCACAACATGGAATGGGAAGCATTTAGAGTTCCCAGCAACAACCAAAGAGGACAGAAGGTGACAAAATGGGAGAAGAGATAAGAGATAAGATGAGTTGACCAGATGGCTGGGGAGCCTGGGACACGGCATGGAATGGCAGTCAGCTGGCAGTGCCTGGTCTGGAAGAGCCTGAAAGGACTTCAGAAATGGGAACATTGACTTTATTCTGATAGAAATTCCCTCCCTGTTCTCAAATCCTCAGAAAGTGTGTTGTAGACACAAAGGTTTAGTCTGAATGGTGTTTCTTTGATAACAGTCACAGAAGGGGCCCGACACCCACGTATAGGTTGACATGGGTCCAGAAGGTGGGGGCTATTTCCAGGCTCAATATGCCTGGAAAGCACATGGTTCTCATAACCATGGGAACTTCTGGGGTGGCATTGCCTTTGACAAGTCCTGGAACAGGGATTTGGGCCAGTGCATACTAAAGGTTAAAGGCTGGTGTGACACAAGCTGGCTTGGATTACAAATCAGCAAGAACTGTCATAATTGGCAGCAATGTCTCCACACACCATGCTACGAGCAATGTTTATAACTGCTATGGTTTGACTGTGTCCCCACCCAAATCTCATCTTGAATTCTCATGTGTTGTGGGAGGGACTTGGTAAGAGGTAATGGAATCATGGGGGTAGGTCTTTCTTGTGCTGTTCTTGTGATAATGAGTAAGTCTCATGAGATCTGACGGTTAGCATAAGGGGGATTTTTCCTGCACAAGCTCTTTTTGCCTGCCGCCATCCAGGTGGGATGTGACTTGCTCCACCTTGTCTTCCTCCATGGTTGTGAGGCCTCCCCAGCCATATGGAACTGTAAGTTATTAAACCTCTTTCTTTTCTAAATTGCCCAGTATCCAGGATGTATTTATCAGCAGCGTGAAAATGGACTAATACAATAACCCATTCCCAATCTTGTTTATATCATGATAGTGTTACACCACTGCAATAGTCCACATTGAAAGGGCAACATTATTTTGTAGGTATGGATTATTAAAATGAAGTGCAAAATTGTTGAGTGCAAATGAGCTTTAGGTAATAACTCCCTAGGTAATCTCCAGCAAGTCCTTGAAGTTCCCTTAGACTTGGATTTCTTCACACAAAAAATAGGAGTTATATGAATACAAGAACCTGCTTACCTCCAAGAATTATCAGAAAAATACATTTGTGAAAGAACATGAAAGTGTTTTGAGCTAGGAGCAAAAGATTGTAATATCACAACATGTTGAAATACCACTCTTCCTACTTTCTCATTTTTCTGACCCCAAACCAGAAAAACCAAAGGCACAAACGAAAAATCAAGCAAACACACACACACACACACGGGTAAGTTCTTATGAGCCAGGTTGGAGCACAGAGGGACAGAGAGAGAACAGCTTTTTTTCTACTCTGCCATTTTGTACAACTCCACTTCCTGCCCTATTCGGGAGGTGATAAAATGAGAAGAGTCTGAGAGTGGGCTTCCAACAAGAGCTGTGGGGGTTGTGTGTCCACCCTCCCCTCCTGATGGAAGGCACTGTGTTTCTGTTTCACGTCAGGGCAGTGGAGAAAGTGGAGGAGTAAGGCAGAGAACTGGTCAGGAGGCTGCCTGTGCCCCCACAACCCCCTCGATGTCTCTGAGCCACCTCAGGTGAAGCTGGAAAGCAGCAAAAGACTGAAATTGGATGAAATTAAAGACTTGATTCAGATCCAACTGGATTAAAATAACAGATCAGGAGACAACTGGCATTGAAAAGACAGCTTATTGGCCGGGTGACTCACACCTGCAATCCCAGCACTTTAGGTGACCGAGGTGAGTTGATCACCTGAGGTCAGGAGTTTGAGACCAGCCCAACCAACATGGAGAAACCCCATCTCTACCAAAAAAAAAGAAAATCAGCTGGGCGTGGTGGTGTGTGCCTGTAATCCCAGCTACTGGAGAGGCTGAGGCAGGAGAGTCACTTGAACCTGGGGGCGGAGGTTTCAGTGAGCCAAGATAGCGCCACTGCACTCCAGCCTGGGCAATAAGAGCGAAACGCTGTCTCAAAAACAAACAAGCAAACAAACAAAAAAAGCAAAGCTTATTAATCACAGTTCCCAAGAGGAGGGGGCATGACGTGCGATGGGGGCCACGCCATGCGATGGGGGCCACACAGAGAAGCACCAAGTTAAGTTGGGGGCAGAGGGACCTGCCAGGTGTTATCCCCATTTCTGCATGAGGAAACTAAGGCCCAGAGAGGGTAAGTTGGTAATGAACCTGCAACTTGAGTTCTGGTGTCTTCTTGGCCACACACTACAGGGTTGCGTGAATATTCTAGAACTATCTGCAAAAAAACTGCGATCTTATATCTGGGTTTTAATAATTGCGTATATCTTTGATTCTCTTTCATCTCAAGGCTAAATGCTAAGTAAATAGGAAGAAAACTCTTTTGGAACCTTAAGTAAAATACTATCTAACGCTGTAATTCCATAACGCTTCATACATTTGAAAGGCTGTGTGAAGGCAACCTCTCCTAGCTTCTTGATTTGCCTTTCCAATATTGACAAGCACATCAAGGGAGGGAGGTCATTTCTGACTTCTGCCGTAAAGCAGCCATGGTATCAACGTTCATTACTTCAAGGATGCCCAATCTTTTGGCTTCCCTGGGCCACACTGGAATAAGGAGAATTATCTTGGGCCACACATAAAATACACTAACACTAACGACAGCTGATGAACTAAAAAAAAACAAAAATCGCCAAAACATCTCGTAGTGTTTTAAGAAAGTTTACGAGTTTGTGTTGGACTGCATTCAAAGCTGTTCTGGGCTGCATGTGGCTGGTGGGCCATGGGTCAGACAAGCTTGCATTACTTTTTTCAATTCAGAGCTGTGGAAACATGTAAAATACAGAGCCTTAAAATTTTTTAAGTCATGTAAGCAAATTCTGAGATAGAAAACAATAGAACAGGTTTGGTTGTGTGCTGGCTAGCCTGTTTCTAAATAGATCACATGTTTTGAAAAAAAAAAAACACTCTATAGAGATTTATTAAAAAAAAAAAAAAAACAAGTTGAAACATACCCTGAGGGAACTCAGTGACTCAGACTGCAGACAAATAAATTACACCTTTGGTTCAGACTAATTCTGTGTGCGCTTCTAAAAAAAATATGCAAACAGATGTGACGAGTGACTTAGGGTTTAATGGGTATAATGTATTAATCACCATGTTGCAAAACCAGGATACTAAGCTAGCAAATTTAATTGTGGAAAGAGAATCCAATTGCAGGTTTCATTTATCAGGGAAATATTTACCTCCATTTCCGTTGGATTTTTATTACACTAATGAATAGTCCTACTTCATTGAGACTTCTGTGTTACTAGAGAAATCAAAATGCTTAGTTTACTTTTCACCATGGAATTGGAAAAGAAACAGACATATTACTTGGGAATCAGCTGAAAAAATGACAAGTAGCCCAATGGGGAAAACCCACGGGGACTCAGCAGGTTCGTTCAGGCTTCCTGTTTGTGTGAAGGAGTCCCAGATCACCCCCCAAAAGACATCTGTTTTTAAAAAAGGAAGGGGATACAATGGGGTATTCTCTGCCAGCCTCCGAAGTTATGGAGATGTGGTCAATGCCGATACGATATCAACTTAGAATCCCAGGGGGCAGGAGAACAAGATCATTCTTAGTCAATTAAAAATGTACTCTCTAGATTACTAATCTTTGCTGGATTCCGTGGAAGAAAACAATACTTTTCTGGCCTCAGAGAGCTTAGGTTTTCATCTAAGTCTACCTAGAAGATTCACCATCCTTGTAAAGGAACAGAAAGAGAGAAAATAAAAAAAACAAAAGGATCTCAAGTCTGGGGTTTGACTTGTGGTGCTCACAGAACAGTCCTTTCAGCAGCTGGTGGCCTATTCTTTCTATGGATTAAGAATGTGAGATTTAAAAAACAAACAAAATACATCATTCCATTGTCCCCTGGCTTGCTAGTTTCTGATAAGCAGCCTCTTGCCTGAGACTTTGCTCCTCAGTTTTTTTTTTTTTTTTTCCTCTGTGGCTCTTTTTGAAGATACTCTCCTTGTCACTGGTTTTCAGAAATTGGATTATGAAGTGCCTGGTGAGGTTCTCTTTGTGTTTACACTATGTGCTTAGGCTGCTTATTCAGTGCCTTTTTTTTTTTTTTTTTTTTTGAGACGGAGTCTCACTCTGTCACCCAGGCTGGAGTGCAGTGGCCGGATCTCAGCTCACTGCAAGCTCCGCCTCCCGGGTTTACGCCATTTTCCTGCCTCAGCCTCCCGAGTAGCTGGGACTACAGGCGCCCACCACTTTGCCCGGCTAGTTTTTTGTATTTTTTAGTAGAGATGGGGTTTCACCGAGTTAGCCAGGATGGTCTCGATCTCCGGACCTCGTGATCCGCCCGTCTCGGCCTCCCAAAGTGCTGGGATTACAGGCTTGAGCCACCGCGCCGGGCCATATTGATCTGTGGATTTATAAAACTTGAAACGTTTTCAGCCACAAAAAAAAAAAAAAAAAACAAAAGAAGAAGAAGGAGAAGAAAAACAAGAAGAAGAAGGAGGAGGAGGAGGAGGAGGACATGAGCTTCAGGGTCAGCAAGACTCCAAATCAGGTTGAAAGCGGAGTTAGCAGTGGGATCTTAGAGAAGTTCCTCAAATGGTCTGAGTCTTGATTTTCTCATTGGTAAACTGGGGATAATAACACCAACACCTGTAAGGCCTAAATAAGCAACTGTAAGGCCTAATTAAGCCAGGTAAGCATGGCAAGACAGAATTCTGCCATATTAGCCAAGTTTCTCCCCATATGCACGCTCCTTGCTAACCACAATTTCTACCACCTTTGCCCTCTGTTCTCTCAAAGTGTGTATGGCCTTGGGGGAGGGATTTGTGGGAGAGAGATACAAAAGGGTTAACAGCTCAGCTCTTGAGCACCAAGTAGGCTTTCTCCTTTCCTGTTCTTAAAAATGTTATTGATATGCAAATACAATGCCATGCAAATACAAATCCTATGCGCAGATCTGAAGTGCACAGCTTGATTACGAAATACATGAATGTCTAAACTGAGAGGCCCGCAGAATGCACAACACAGTGGATGAGAAAACACCTTCACTAAAACACATTGCTGAAATATTACAACACTAATAACAAGACACGGTACTAAAGGCTTCCAGAAGGGAGGAGAAAAGTTCACATACAAAGGCAAGAGAATTGGAGTTTCATAGGGACCTCTCAGAGCCATAATGGAAGCCAGAAATTCAGGGGAAAATGACTGTTATCTTACTAAATTATCCATCCAGACAGAGGAAGCCTTTAGTCCTGTGTCTTGTGAGGCATGATTTAAAAACACCTACTCTCCTGTACCCTTTCTTCTGAGTTATTAGAGGAAAATAAAGCAGTATACCCAGAATGAGGAAGACAGGGGCTCCAGGGAACAGAGCATCCCAAAGCAGACAGAAGCACAGGCCACCCCAGCACAGGCATGTGGGGACAAGCACATTCTCAGTTTTCTCGGTAGGAGGACCGAAGGCTTAGGAGAGAAATATACTGGAAAAAGATGGAATGGATCAGTTACGTGATGTGTTTGGTCATGTAGGTAGACAATAATATTCAGAAGACAATAATATTCAATAATTCTGTTGAAGGATTAAGGAAGAATTAATAAACAAACCAAGCAAATAAACAAAAATGATTAGTTACCCAAATGGTAACTATTAGTGTTACTAGATTGTTAGATTCAGGGGAAAAATTAAAATTGTAAGTAAGGAATAAATGAAATCACAGTTCCTGACCATCATACGGTTAAGTGCAGACTACTGATCCAGTCAGTATTGGGGAGGTAGAGGAGGAGGGACTGCAGACTGAGGGACTGAGAAGATGCAAGATACTGAATGCTCATTTTCCATAGTAAGAAGTCATTGGATGATGTCTAAAATGGATAAATCAAGAAATAATGCTTTAATAATATTATTTAGAATTAAGGCTGTAAATACTAAAATGGCAAAGAGTTAAAAGTGTCTGTTTTCATCACAAGGCTTGTGGTTCTCTTTGGTTTTAATCATGTACATGTGTTTCTTTGATGATTTTAAAAAATAAGTTGTCAAGAAAAAGGAAACGGACAGTCGAGAGAAAATGCTCTGGATTTGCAAGAACATAAGCTTGAGAATCTAAAAAGGTTACCCTCTGAGGAGATAGCCATAAAGTTCATGCCATAAACAATGCATTAGAATCGATGGCTAGCAGCCCGGCGCACCCTTTGGATCTAGATCAATGTCTGAGACAAAGTTGGTGGAGAGGGAAGGAGAAGGGTAGGTCCCGGTGTTGCGAGGAGGGTGGACTCCACAGTGCCCCACCTATCTTTCTGCTTTGTAGACCAAGTTGCCACTGGTGATAAATGATAATTGAAGCCTCAGAAGACTTTCAGAATGTGAGAGTCTGGGGGCCTTGTGTTCCATATCCCAGAAGTTGAATATCACAGCAAACCATGCAGAGAAGACCTCTGCCCCTCGGTAGCAGCAGGCGGCACAAGATGGACATGTGGCCAGGGTACGGAGGGTCCCCAAGAACTCTCCTATCTCCCCTGGCCCCAAAAGGCACAGGAGAACATTTGAACACTTCATTATCCCCCATATCAGGTGGTTCCCAGCAGCCCCCAAATCCCATGTGCCTTGAAACAATGATATTTTGTTTCTTGCTCCTGCTACATCTTGTGTCTGCTTCAATTGTCCTCATCCAAAGACCTAGGAAGCTAGAAGAGCCGCTGCATACCCCAGAGACAGGGAAAGGAAAGTGGATGCTTACTCCTTGGTTCTCACAGGCTTCTACCTGGAAGTCACACACATACATTTCCCATCCCTTTGAAGTTAGGTGACCTTATGTCATGTTTTGGCTGATGAGATGTCTCTGTTCATGTCTCATCAGCCCAAACATGACATAAGGTCACCCAACTTCAAAGAGAAGTGTAATCTATGTACCTAGAAGAGGAGAGCTGGAAGTGAGTCTGAGTGAGAGCTGGTGAAGCTGTGTCCAGAGTTGGTTCCTGCTGGTGGGTTCGTGGTCTTGCTGACCCTTGCGGTGAGTGTGACAGCTCTTAAAAATGGTAGGAACCCAGCCGTAGCAAGGTTTATTGTGAAGAGCGAAAGCACAAAGTTCCAGAGCACCGAAGGGCATGCCAGTGGGTTGCTGCTGCTGGCTGGGGTTGGGCAGGGAGAGGGGGTGGCCAGCTTTTATTCTCTTATTTGTCCCCTCCTGTGTTCCCTTTCTGTCCTATTAGAGTGCCCTTCTTTCAATCCTCCCTGTGATTGGCTACTTTTAGGATCCTGCTGATCTGTGCATTTTACGGAGCGCTGATTGGTGCGTTTTACAATCCTAGTTACAGAGTGCTGATTGATGTGTTTTACAATCCTCTTGTAAGACAGAAAAGTTCTCCCCACTCGACCCAGGAAGTCCAGCTGACTTCACCTCTCAAAGCCACAGTCCTCTCCATAGAACACCTAGGCTGCTATGCAAGAGGTTGCCAGGCCCTCAGATTTGCTGGGAGATGCCAGTGGGGACGGATTCTAGCTCCCAAGGGCGAATCAGGAGAAACACACCCCAGTGTGCATGGGAGCAGAGCGGGAGATGAGCTCAACCAGACCCGTCTCCCAAAAGCTGAATGCTTCCTGCGTGACTCAGAACATTGACATGTGCTGGGAGAGAAGGAGTCAGCCCTGGATTGGCTGCATTTCACGTGAAATGACTGAGAAATCCAGGGACTCATTACGTTTTTTGCCTCTGAGCAGAATGGAGGCTCGAGGTAGAAATGAAATGCAGTTAAAGTGAAAATGTGACCTTTTTGCACATGTGCTTTTTGTGCCCTGTGACACTGTAACCTGCTCTGTGTGTAAAACCCACAGCCTAGTGGCTGGCAGGGAGAAAATGTCTGGTCTGGAGACGTGGCCACTAGGGCTGCTCTTCCTTCCCTTCTCTACTCTAAAATTGGTTCTTGTCCCACAGCTTCCAGGCTGAGCACTCAAGATACAGTAGCCAAGTCTTTAGGGAGAGGAGATGGTGCTGGGAAAATACTTCTGTTGCTTGTGGCATAAAGCTGGAAAGCCCCATGAGATGCAGTTGTCCACACCCTTGAACCTTGGAGACCTGAGCACCCTCTTGCCCTGTGCTTTGTATCCATCACCTTGAAAAACACTTTAACTGCTGAAGTTGCAGAAGTATCATGTGTTTGATCTCACACTCCCAAGTGAAAAAGTGACTCCTGCCTCATGGAGGAGACATTAAGGAGTGGCGTCTCCCTTCAGGACATGGTGTGGACAACGCTGATGGGAGGTGACCTCCAGAGGCTGAGTGACAAGGACACGGATGCAGAAGCTGGCTCTGGTCCTGTCTGCCACCACCTGGAGGGGTGGCCTTGGGTAAACCCTGGCTTCCTCTGGAGCTTGATTTGCTCATCTGCCACACCAGTGGCTTGGACTAGTGGCCTCCCAAGGTCACTTCTGTTTTTAACATTTGGGTCATGTATGGCCACAGGGGCCCAGGGAAAGGGAGGCAAAAGCAGAAGAGGAAACAGAAATGAGAGAGGAGAGAAGGGAAAGGAGGAACTGAAGAGAGAATAAGAAAGAGGAAAAACAGGGGAAGACAGAAGAAAACCCAGTGCTGTATTTGTTGAGAATAAAGGACATGCCTTGATGTTTTATATCCTTGATGGAGGTTTATTAAATGCCAGAACTACGGCAGAGTGAAGAGGCCTCAGCAATGCATCTCAAAATAGAAGGCTCGGTATTTATTTGGAAGACAGTAGTTTCATTTTCCAGGGAGAATTTTTAGTAAAAAGGGTTTACATGGGCCATTAAATTTGTATCTTTCAATGTATCTAAAAGCTGTAAAAATAATAACAATGTCTTGTATTTCCTATGAGCCAGCACTTTCAAAGGGCATACAGTACCTAACTCAGTCCTCACAACATTATGAAGTAAACACCGCTGAAACCCTGTGTATGTGTATGTGTGAGCGTGTGTGTGTATGTGTATGTGTGCTCGTGTGTGTGTATGTGTATGTGTGTGTATGTGTATGTATGTGTGTATATGTGTATTGTGTGTATGTGTGTTTATGTGTGTGTATGTGTGTATGTATGTGTGTGTATGTGTGTATGTGTATGTGTGTGTGTATGTGTATGTGTGTGTGTATGTGTATGCGTATGTGTGTGTATGTGCATGTGTATGCGTATGCATATGTGTATGTGTGTGTGTATGTGTATGCGTATGCGTATGTGTGTATGTGTATGTGTATGTGTGTGTGTGTGTGTATGTGTATGTGTATGCGTATGTGTGTGTATGTGTATGTGTGTGTATGCGTATGTGTATGCATATGTGTGTGTATGTGTATGTGTATGCGTTTGTGTGTGTATGTGTATGTATATGTGTATGTGTATGTGTATGCATATGCGTGTGTGTATGTGTATGTGTATGCGTATGCGTATGTGTGTGTGTATATGTGTGTGTGTCTGTGTATGTGTGTGTATGCGTATGTGTGTGTATGTGTATGTGTGTGTATGTGTATGTGTATGTGTATGTGTATGCGTATGTGTGTGTATGTGTATGTATATGTGTATGTGTATGTGTGTGTGTGTGTGTATGTGTGTGTATGTGTATGTGTATGCGTATGTGTGTGTGTGTGTATGTGTGTGTATGTGTATGTGTATGCACACTGGCTCATGAGGTTGTCATTTGTCCAACAAGGAACACTGAGATTCAAACCAAGCTCAGTTTTATTACAAAGCCTGAGATTCCCAGGGCTTTCCACTGTGTGAGCAAATCATAGGTTGATTTAGATAGTTCCTTAAACGTGGACTCTTGAGTGGTTTCCAAGTTTTTAGTATCACAAACAAGGCTGCAGTGAACAATCTTGCCATGTGTCACTTCATACCTGTCAGATATAATCCCCTGAGTGGGCTGCTGTGTCAGAGGGAGGACCCTTGAAATTTTGATGATGCTTGCCGTTTGTAGGGAATGCCCCATTTTGCAATCTCACTGAGAACGGACACTGGTGCCTGCCTTTTGAGTGCCTAGCCAACCGAGGGTTTCGTCAAACTTTTGGAATTTTATGGGTCTGATTATGGAAAACTCATCTCCTAGTGTAGTTTTGATTTTTCACGTCTCTAATTATGAATGCTTGCCAGGATTTCAGATCATCTGTATTTCCTGTTCTGTAAACTGTTCATGACTTTCGCCCATTGTAAAAAATTAATCTGTGGTCGTTCTATTTTTCATTTCTGGGAGCTCTTCGTGTATTTTGGAGAAAAGTGCTTTTCTGTGTCCTGAGCTATACACATTTCCTCTAGTTTTTTGTCTTTTCTGTTTGTGTTGTGCTTTGGTTTTTGTTTTCTATACAGGTTTTGGTTTTTTAATCTACATTCACAATTATTACTCTTTCCTTCATGGCTTTTAGATTTTGAGACAGAGTTAAATATGCCAATCTACTCCAAGGTTATCCTATCAATCCGAGTTCTAACAGGAAGCAAATGGCACACTGGAGTTAGGATAATTCAAGAGAGGTTTATAGACAAAAGGATGAATTAATAAACCCTACAAAAGTTTATGGCAAGGGTGTGGGCAAGTTTTAGGGGACTCCCAGGGGGTGGTGCTAAAATCAAGACATAACAGCAACAGAAGAGTCATGACTCCTAGGCCCCAGGGCACGGAGACGTTACTGCAGCCTGGAAGGAGAGAGAGTTGTGTAGACCAGGGCACCCAGAGATGAGCAGGGCATCTGTCAGGAAAAACAGAGACCTGCAGGAAAAACCCAGGAAAACAAATACCCCACCTTCGCCTCCCGCGTTGCCTCCCCTGTATTGTTGTGGCTCAACATTGGCCCCATTTGGGGAGGCCTTCCAGGGTGGAAGACATGGGAGAGTGGACCTGAACTCTGTGGGGGTCGGGGGAATTGCAAGAGGTGCCTTCTAGTGGTAGTATTCCTATGGTTTTACTTTTTTCGCATTTGAAACTGACCCGTGAGCATTTATCCCGATGCACTATGTATAGTGTGGCCATAACTGTGCCGTTTCCCTAAGGGCGATCCATTGTCCCAGCGCTGTCTATTACAAAGTCCACCTTTACGCACTGATGACAGTATCTATGCTTACCATATATTAATTTCCCATATACATTTGTTTTTTTTTTTTTTTTTTTTTTGAGAAGGAGTGTCCCTCTATTGCCCAGGTTGGAGTGCAGTGGCACGATCCCGGCGCACTGCAACCTCTCCTTCCTGGGTTTAAGTGATTCTCTTGCCTCAGCTTCTCTCGCCTCAGCTTCCCGAGTAGCTGGGACTACAGACGCTCACCCCCACGCCCAGCTAATTTTTGTATTTTTAGTACAAATGGGATTTTACCATATTGGCCAGGCTGGTCTTGAACTCCTGACCTTGTGATCCACCCACCTCGGCCTCCCAAAGTGCTGGGATTACAGGCGTCAGCCACTGTGCCCGACCACATTTGGGTCTATTTCTGCACTTTCTCTTCTGTTCCATTGGGCTGCCTATTCATGTGCCATTCGGTACTAATTACCGAGGCCATATGATGAGTTTTAAAGGCTGGGGAGACAAATCCCTCCTCATGTTTCTTCTGTGTTAGAGTTTTCCTGGGCTATGCCTGCTTGTATTTTTTTTTTTTTTTTTTTTTTTTTTGAATGCATCTGCTTGTCTACTTCTGAAGGAAGGAAACTTGCCAGGAAATTTTAAGAGATTGCATTAAATTTGTGTATTTGTTTCTGGAAGACTCAAATCTTTATAATATAGTTGTTTTCTTCTTTAAGACTGTGATTTTTGAAGAAACCTGGCAGGCATTACCTTACCAAGTAAGAGAAATTATCATTCACAGCAATGGGATTAACTGCTACCAGGCCCTGCTATGGTTTGAATGTATAATGGATCCCTCCAAAATTAGTATGTTGAAACCTAATCACCAAGGTGATGCTGTTAGAAGGTGAGGCCTCTGCTTAGGCCAGGAAAGTTCTGCCCTTGTGAATGGAATTAATGCCCTCATAAAAGGGCTGGAGGGAGCGAGCTGGGTTTTTTGCCCTCTGCCCAACACATGAGGACACAGTGCTCGTCCCCTCTGGAGGATGCAACAACAAGGAAGCAGAGGCCAGGCGCCTACCAGACACTGAAACTGCTGGCGCCTCGATCTTGAATTTCCCAAACTATGAGACGTAAATTTCTGTTCTTTATAAATTATCCAGTACCAGGTATGTTGTGATGGCAGCACGAATGGAGTGAGACAGATGCCTCCTGACTCATGGAGACTCGGATTCACTGTGAACACATCACTCAAGCAGGATTCCTGCCAAAAATGCGGGCCCTGAATCTAATATAAGAGCATGTCATGCAAAATTAAATTGAGGGGCATTCTCTGAAAGCAGTGGCCTGTACTCTTCAAAACTTCCAGGATCTTTAAGGACAATGAAAGGCTGAAGTTCTGATGAAAGGAGACGAAGGAGAAATGACAGCTCCATGCACTGTGTGGTCCCCTTTGGATCCTGGATCAGAGAAAAAATATCTATAAAGGACATGGATATGGCAATTGGTAAAATTTGAATATACATTGTAGATTATGTCATGGTATTGTCTCAATGCTAAGTTACCGAAATTTAATCATTGTACTGTGGTTATGTAAGAGTTATTGTTCTTACAAAATTCATGCTGAGCTATTTAGGAGTAAGGGCATGGTGTCTGCTCTTAAGTTTTAAATAGTTAAAAAAATAGTAATACACATATATGTTTAGAGAGGAGTGATAAAGCAAATGTGGCAAAACTTCACAATTGGTCATCTGGGTGAAGAATATATAGAAATTCTTGATATTATTCTTGCAACTCTTCTGTAGCTATAAACATTATTCATGAATAGAATTAAAACAAAAGAAAGTTTGTGTGAGTGAATAGGGAGAAGAGATGTTAGAAGATACGAATTCCTCCCTGCTTTTAGCCATTTGAGCTTGATTTCTGCTTTTTAACACATTGTCCAAAAACCCAGAAGAATATCAATCTATTAATTAATCCATAGAAGTCAATCTTATTTTTTATTCCCTTAATTAATCATCACTATTTTGATGACACACACAGTCACAGTCACAAGTTCCCTTCATCCTGCAGCAGGTCCAGGCAGCCAGTTTTACTGGGTGTTTGCCATGTACTGAGCGCTTCTTTCTTACAAAGACCAAGGGTACATGCAGTGGAAGAGAGCTTGCTGCTGTTATTTGGGTTTTCCTAGTGTCAGCGACCAGAAAATGAGGTTTGATTTTGACTTTCAAAGCTGAGAGGGACCCTCCCTAAGCCTCTTCCTTGGGTTCATGCTGGCAATGATAGGAACGACACTGGCTGCTGCTGCCAGGGCCCCGCCACCACTGATGGAGTGCTCCTGGTGACCAGGCAGGTGCGGTGCTATTTGCCCGCATGACCTTGTTTTCTCAGCCCAAGCTCATATGGAGGTTCTATTACTAACCCCATTGACAGATGTGGAAAATGAACTAATCCTCGCCTGGTGAGTGGTGGCGACGGGACTCAAAGCTGGTTGGCTGCTTCTAGAGCGCACCTCCTTGTGTGCCCTGTGGAATCTCTGCAGTGCCCACGGTTGCAGAGTGCACTTCAGGGCTGGGGCCACAATGCGATCTCCAGCAGGATGTCCGGCTTCTAGCCACAACAAAACCAAAAGAAACACCAATAATCCTCGGAACGGAGTCCTTCTTGCCTTACAAAGCACGACTGATGCTCTGTGAGAGCCAGTACCCTGGGTGGTGAGGAAGACAGGCTCGGGGAGTCTGGGAGAAGGGTTGGTACACAAATTATGCATGCTCCAGGAAAGGATTCACAAATCCTATGGATTCAGAAGACAGAGGGTCGGTGACAAAAGGAAACAGATGCTCTTTTTGAAACAAACACGGAACCACTGGGAAGTGGGAGCAGGAAGGAGCTGCGGGATGGTGAGGGTGCTGCCGGGTGCTATGATACTGAGCAGGGAGAGGAAGGTGCCTCCCACCTGGGCCAGCTCTCTGGATCCCATCTATAAATGAAGCCCTGTGTTTCCCAGCTGCTCTGCTGCTGTGCTCTGTGTCTGTGTGTGTGTGTGTGTGTGTGTGTGAGAGAGAGAGAGAGAGAGAGAAAGAGAAAGATTGAGATTGGGGCTCACCTTGTTAACCTAATGATGCAAGGGTCTTAACCGTATTCTACTAGGTTATTAAACCCCAATCCTAGGCAGAGCCAGATTAAGGAGTGGCCAGTGGACAGCAATTGCCCAAAGCGCCACTCAACATGGGTTACTGCAGTGAGCACTCTTGTGCTCCACCCAGCTCCCCTTGGCTCCCTCTCCTGCTTTCTGTGTGCCTAAGCCCCAGGGCTGTGGCTTAAACTTGTGACCCCTCTAAACCTCATGTTGAAATTTGATCCCAATGTTGGAGGTGGGACATAATGGGAAGTGTTTGGGTCTTGGGGGTGGAGCCCTCAGGAGTAGATAATGCCCTCCGTTGGAGCAGAGCCAGTAAGTTCTTGCTCTGTTAGTTCCTGAGGGAGCTGGTTGTTAAAGGAGCCTGATACCTCCTCCCCTCTCTTGCTTCCTCTCTGTACACGCTGGTTCACTGGTTCACCTTCACCTTCCCCCATGAGTGGAAGCTGCCTGAGCCCTCCCCAGAAGGAGATGCTGGTGCTTCTTGTACAGCCTGCAGAACTGTGAGCCAAGTAAACCTCTTTATAAATTACCCAGCCTGCGGTATTCCTTTATAGCAATGCAAAAATGGATGAAGACATCTAGCATCCTTGCCCTTTGCTTCTGATGGCCAGCACCTGTGTCCCAACTGCTCTGTGTCCCAACTACATCCACTTTGCCTCCATTCCTAGAGTTCTGAAAGTATCCAGGAGTGACAGCTCCTTGAGGGTGGCCCTTGGCAATGACTACTTGATGAAGGAACGTGGAAGCCCAGATTCCTTGCTATGACACAGGACAAACTCTGAGGAGGTGTAATTTTCACTCCAAATTCCGCTGCAGGCTCAGGCAGAAAATGCTTTTACCACCTGGCTTCGGTGCCTCCCCTTCCTGCCATGCGGTTCCTGCCTGTTTATCAGTTTTCCCAGGAGAACTGCCTGAAGAAATTGCTTGCACAAAAATTCTGGTCTCAAAGTCTGCTTCTGAGGAGGCTGATCTCCAGCACCCACTAACACGGTCCTTGAAATGTAATGGGCAAGAGAAAAGCAACATTTATCCACCTGATCATGGCTCAGAGAGATGACCCCATGTGGCTGGAGAGAATCCTTGGATACTGACTTTGGTGCAAGGGATGAGCCCTTTCCTCTCCAATAAATTGACCAAAGTGCCCTCTAAGGAATGCAAGTCCGGTCACCCGTGGGCTGTTTGGTTTCCTGGTCAAAATATGTAAATGGAGGGCCTCAGTGGAACTGCTTGGGACAAAAGTGTGGAGTTTGAGCCTTGGCTGGAGGGGAAGGGAGGAGGAGAGCTGGGCGTGGCACTCGGCTCCTCCCCTAAATAGATAGCGAATAGCGTTACATTTTGTGAAAGATGGCAGCTTTCTCAAGGTACCCACTGCCTCCAACTGACCTGCTTCCTAGGGAGAATGAAGAGGGATTTTTGCTGGGCCTGCTGAAGAGGAACTAGGAAAGGAATAGGCTGCCAGGATTAGGGGTGGCCGATTGAAGGCCCTGTGTGTGGCACTGAGGTGTCCTTGAAGGAGGGGAGAGGCTGCAGGCAGGGTGTTCCGGATTCCTTTCCTGGTGGCCTGGGGGAGAACTGGATGGTGAGCCAGAGCTGTCTCTCCCTGGTTGGAGCAGGACAAGTCACACCTGGGGCCTCAGGCAGGCCGTGACCATTCACCTGGCAGCCTGAGAAGCTTAAGGGCTTCCAAATCAGGAGCCAGCCCCTCCACACCAGCCACTGCCAACTCTGTCTTCTAAGCCTGTGTTCTGGAGGAACTTCTGTGTCATGGGCATATCCACAGGTCACATTGTATTTGACGAGTGGGTCTTAACAGTTGTGCTGAAGACGTGGCTGAGCAAATTGTGCTGCAGGGAACAATGAAATGACCAGGCTTATGACCCGTCCATCTGTGTGGATGCCAGTTCTCAAGACTAGGTGTTGGCTTGCTCCGAGGGGACATGGCCAGCTGTGGATGTCCCCCTGGGCTGCAGGTACACAGAAGGAGCCAGGCCTGCCTCTGTCCTGCCCTGCCAGGATCCTTGTGTATTGGAGAGTCCTGAATGTGCCCTGACGGCTGTGAGAAGGCAGGCTCCCAGACCTGCTCAGTGGCAGAGAGGCAGAAAGAAAATGCTGGTGGGGTGAAGGTGAGGATGAGAGCCACTCCTGCCCGGCAGAGCACTGGGCGAGGGGCCGGCCGCTGGGACTCAGAGGATGAGGAGGCAGAATGGAAGCGTGGGTTTCATTAGTGGCAGTGATTACAATACTCACATCAGAGGGCTGTTGTGAATATTAAGTGAGAATATGAATGCCAGGTGTTTGGAAAAGTAGCTGACCCAGAGAAAAGGCATATTGTATTATTACAGATGCACATATACACATAGAGAATTTTACAGACCACTTTAAATATTTAGTTACTATAAATAATTATTATAATTAATAATACACTATTAAATAATATACAACAATATATAAAATGTATTACATTAATATATTATATGTAATTATAATGTTATATATGATAATTACCATTCCCAGGCTGGTCTCAGACTTGTGGACTCAAGCCATCCTCCCACCTTTGCCTCCGAAAGTGCTGGGATTACAGGTATGAACCACTGCACCCTGCCTAATAATTTATTATTTATTATGAAATATGTATCCAATATTATTAAACAGTATATATTGCATATTAAGTTAACAGACAAGTATTTTAAATTTGTCAAATTGAATATTACCATGTATCAATATGTTCTGTAGCATGCATAATACATAGTATACATTATTATGAGCAAGGGGCTCGTGAGACGGGAGTGTTCCAGATTTGTGGGGGCGAGAAAAGCAATCAGTCCGCTGTGTGCACAGGGACCTGGAGTGGAGAGAAGCGTGCAGAGGAAGCTCAGGATGCCGTTAGCCGGGCCTTAGGGGAGTTGGAGCTGGGTTCCGTAGACCACGGGCCACTTTCCTTCACTCGAGCAGGTGCTGAGTGCTTCCTAGGACCCAGCACTGTGCTAGATACAGGAGAGGAGGCAGGGATGACACAGGGGGCCCCGTCCTAGTGGAGATCTCAGCCCACAAGGAGACAGGCAATGCTGGGGTCTCACCCTGGGATGAGCATTACAGAAGGCAAGTGAGGGCCCCCCAGTGCAGGGCAAGGAGGGGCCATGTCCTGAGGCAAGGGAGGGGTCCCATCATCATCAAGCTGAGGCTCTGAAAGAAGGAGTTAGGCAGGTTAAAGGCATGGCGTGGCTCTCGCACAGGGAAGACTGTTTGACACCCAAAGACGGCTCAAGGGGAGGTCGGGGGAAGGCAGTGTTCACTGGGCGAACTGGACAATGACCTTGGCTTGGACTTGAGGAGCTGGAAGCGAGAGGGAGCAGGGTGGGGAGAGGCTGGGATGGAGGTACCAGGAGCCACATTCAGATGCACGGAGAGGGAGCACAGCAAGAAGCTGGGTTTGCTGACCAGAGGGCTGGGTGTCGGCCTTTCACTGGTGATGGAACAGGCGGCTTTTGTGAAGGGCCAGGGATGATGGAGGGAATTAGATCCTGGAGCAGGAAAGTAGGGCACGGTTAGGGGCTGATGGAGACTTGCGGTCACGTGGAAGGAGGGCAAAGTCTCAGGGCAAGGGGTGTCCAGCAAGCCTGACTCTGGGGGTGCAAGGTAGTCAGGCATTGAAGGTGACTCCACGTTCTGGACACAGGGACAGTGGAAAAAGTGTCATTATCAAAGATGGGTATACATCTTGGGAAAGGGTTGACTTCTACGTATGCTGTATGTATGTATGTGTGTATGTATGTATATTTGAGATGGAGTCTTGCTCTGTCGCCAGGCTGGAGTGCAGTGTCACAATCTCAGCTCACTGCAACCTCCGCCTTCTGGGTTCAAGGGATTCTTCTGCCTCAGCCTCCCGAGTAGCTGGGACTACAGGCGCGCACCATCACACCCAGCTAAATTTCGTATTTTTAGTAGAGATGGGGTTTTATCATGTGGGCCAAGACGGTCTCGATCTCCTGACCTCGTGATCTTCCCATCTTGGCCTCCCAAAGTTCTGGGATTACAGACGTGAGCCACTGCGCCTGGGCCACTTAGTTATTTTAAGATAGGGTCTCGTCTGTTGCCCAAGCTGGAGTGCAATGGTGCTATCATAGCTCACTGCAACCTCGACCTTCTAGGCTCAAGCGATCCTCCTGCCTCAGCCTCCTGAGCAGCTAGGACTACAGGTGTGTGACACCATACCCAGATAATTTTTAAATTTTTAGTAGAGATGGGTCTTGCTATATTACCCCAGCTGGTCTCGGACTCCTGACCTCAAGCAGTCCTCCCACCTTGGTTTCCCAAAGTGCTGGGATTACAGGTGTGAGCCACTGTGCCAGGCTTCTACTTTTAACATTTGCAATGTTAGCATCTGAAAGTTGACTAAGCTTGTTTTCCTAGTGTGAAATTCAGGATTTATAAATTCAAATAGACTTATGAAACAAATATATGATGTTTAGAATTTGTCATTGATAACCTCTAACTGAATAAATCACTGGCTTCCTTGGTAACTGTCTGTAATTAGCAAAATTAAATCTAAATAATGTGGAAGTTCCCCCTCACCACACACACACACACACACACACACGTGCACCTGTGCATAGTTTCTCAAATGTGTTACCAAGTTGTAATAATCAGACTTCTGAGAATTATGGCAGGATTAAAAATGCTGAGAAAACACAGAGAGGCTGCTCTGACCTGTATAGAATGGATGTTTGATCAGTTAGAGCTCCCTCGATGGAAGGGCGGATCTTGGAGGAGGGGAGCTCTCTCTCCTGGTCTGTTCAAGGTCTGACAGTGGAGATTGGGACACAGGCTGCATAAATGAGCAGACTGCCACTAAGGTGACTCAGATTTGAGGTCACAGTCCTGTGATTTCCCAGCTTTGAAGACAGTGCCTTGGACTCCCCATCATCCCCGCCTGCTCCCCATCATCTCCCCTGCTCTCCATCATCTCCCCTGCTCTCCATCATCTCCTCCAGTCCCCATCATCTCCTTCCACTCTCTCAACATCCTCTCTGTGGTGGTTCACTGCCATCCAGCCGAGTGGAATTCATGGATGCTGAGGGAGCAAGTGTGTCTGCAGAGATTTCCTTGAGGTCAAAATACATGTTTTGAGTAGAAGTCATGTTGCTTTTGTGACCTCGTGTTTCAAAATGCCACATTGCTCATTACCTTTTCAAAATCTCCCTGTGTGAAGCTGGTTTTTCTTTTTCTCTGTCCTCTGCCACTGAGCTGCCATAGAGAGGCATTATGAGAGCGAATCCCTGTAATCCCCAGGGAACTGTCCACTATGAAGCTCCGTCCAGGTCTATCCTGCTGTCTTTCCCTGGCTTACCCAGAGCACCTGTCTTGGTATAATCCTCCATTGCTGCCACGTGGAAGTGGCTTTTCCCTTCCTAAATGAGTTCCTCTACTGGCATGGCTGTCAGTGGACCCTGACACAGCCTTTTGGAGCAAAGCACTTGATGGCGTCCGAAATTCACATGGTAGCACACAGGTTGCACTTCCAGGAGGCAAGGAAGTAGCCCTTGACCAGAACCCTGGAACTCTGCTCTCCCAGGTGACCTCAGGGAGTCATAGCCCATCTCAGGCATCCCTGTCTCCTCTTTGGAGAGAGGAGATTGAAAACAGTGATCTCTGAGGTCTAAGCAGCTCTAAACCTCTATCACGGACAGCTAGGACAGAATTTAAATGAGCATTTATTGTTTTTCACCCACCTAGTTCTTCTAGTTAGGTTACAGAATAGGGCAATTAAGCCAAACCTGGACCCAGGCAGTACCAGCCTGGGGTTGCAGCTGTCTTTAGTGTGTAGCCTGGCTCTAGACCTGGCCCCAGAACAGCTGCTTCTTGACACTTCCAAAGGACAGTGCTGTTCTGTGCCCCTCCCAAAGGTGGTCCTGCAGGACCCCAAGCCTATGTGAATATCTCTCTATGACTCCGAGGGTGGCAGGGCACAGCACAGGACCCATATGCCATCTGGGGAAGAGGAAATAGGAAACTGACCGGGGCAAACATGAGCCAGAGCCAAGGATACACCAAGCTGCATTTCCAGCAGGAGGGAATGTTTGGCCTGGGATGGGCTCTGTGGATGAGTCAGCAGGGGAGCAGCAAACGCGGCCTGGCAGGCCCTGGGCCTGTTATGGAGAATGTTGATTGCCCTGGGGCGCAAATGAGAGAGAAGGACGGGGGAGAAAGAGAGGTTTGCACACCACACAGAGGCAGAGAAAGACGCAAGAGGCATATGGCCCTGATTTTCCCTTCCAAGAGCCTGATAGTAAGAGCTAAGGCCAGTCTTCAGGTGTGCACGTTGTTTTTTCACTAAACCCTGAGTCACTGCTGTTGCCCTCCAATAGGCTGGAGGTGAGCAGGCATGGGAGGAGCAGGGAGGATGGGGAGGTGCAAAGCTGACAGTGGGCTATGGACCCTCCAGCACACCCACACACATCTGTCAGCAGCAGCACTCGTTCCTTTCTGAGCCAGGCTGCATTCATCAGCAACCACTGTGTCCTTTGCAGGAAAGGAGCTGAGCCCAGGGAGCTGGCAGATACCATCCGCAGATTTTCACCAGCAGATCCTGTAGTCTAAGGACAAAATTACTATTTTGCCAGAGTATATGGCTTTAAAGCAGAGGGCTCTAAATACCTTCCAGACAGAAAGAAGGAATTCATTTTCCCCTTCAGTACAGGGTCAGTTCATCTGAGGAGAAGTGTGCCCTCTCCTCTTCAGCTATGTCTGGAATTAATCTCCCAGAGTTAGGCTGTTTGGTGCAAAAGATAAATGAAAAATGCAGTCTTAGGATATTTAACTGAACAGGTGCAAGATTCTGAAGGGGTCTGGACGTGTGTGCTCTGTGTCATTAGCAAGAAAATAGTCCAATTTAGGAAGCATTTATTCAGTAGAAATGATGTGCCAGGCCTGTTGCTGGAGCTTTCATTCTGACTAAGACTGACATGGTCATATGCTTTCTGATGATTTTGTTGGTTTTCAGGAAGAAAGTGAATATTGTAATTGCTTCATTGAATAACTGCTTAAATAGTCACTATAGCCTCTAAAAGAATAAAAATCATTACATTTAAATTTTATTTATTTTGTAAAAGACCAAAAATAAACTGAAGCCATTGAGTCTTAAGTAAATGTTTCTTTACCACAAAGGAAAGAGATTACAGATAACATGAACAGGTTGGGATTTTATATATGCACGCATGCACATACACACACAATGTGCGTCTCAATTTTAGAACAAAGCAATTGTCTCCTTCCAAAGAAAGAAGAGGATACTGGCATTCTCAGGTGTTTTCATTTCCCCTCCTCTTCATCTCAATTTTAGTAAGTTATGTTAGAGTTGGTTGGATTCAATCCCCCAAAAAGGTTTTCTCAAATTCTAGTCCCGAGACCTGTGAATGTAGTCTTATTTGGAAAACGGGGTCTTTGCAGAAGTCCTTGAGTTAAGAAGAGGTCAGGCTAGATTAAAGTGACCCCTAAACTAGTGACTGATGTCCTTATAACAGCAAAATTTGGACACAGACACACAGAGGAAAGAAAGCCACATGAAGACAAAGCGATGTTGTAGTGATGCGGCTACAAGCCAAGGAATGCCAAGCATTGTCAGCAACTGCTGGAAGCTGGAAGAAAGACGTAGAACGGATTCTCTCTTGGAGCCTTCAGAAGGAACCAACTCAGCCGACACCTTGATCTGCCTTCCAGCCTCCAGAGCTGTGAGACAGTCAATTTCTGTTGCTTTAAAACTACCCAGTCTGTGGTGCCTTGTTACGGCAGCCCTAGGGAACGAAAACAGACATTTTCACATTGACCAGGTTTACGTGACTGATCACATTCAGTTCAGGAACTATAACTCTTATTGGTGTGTAAGTATGTTGTATATTTCAATAGATTCATTGCTCACCACCTGTTTCCTTAGGTCTACGGTCTCCCTTTTCCTCCTCCCCACTCCCTTCCTCGCTCCCTCCTTTCCTCCCTCCCTCCCCTCTTTCCTTCTTCCCTTTCCTTGGCTATATGTTTGCATAATTGCTCAGCCATTCCTTGCATCTAACATATGCTTGGGTGGCTCTCTCCAGACATTCTGTCTGCTCGGAGTTACAGTAATTTGACATGACTCCTTCGAGGCCAAGCTGTTTTTCTCTATGAGCAGTCTGAAGACTGTTTTCCTTTCTATTGGCTTAGGGAATTGCAAAGATAAAAGGAAAGAATTCAGTCACTCCGATTTGATGTACTTGTTCGTCTATCTGGACTTTCTTTCATGAAAGGAAATTTTCTTACGTGTCCAGTACTGGGACCAGCTCTACGTCTCCCAAGAGCAGACCCCATTCCCACGGGGAAACTCAAGGGTTCAGATCTCTTCCCTGACGCAACTACTTGGTCCTCACAAGGGATTCCCAGCTCCTTGGTCAGAAGAGGAGTGAGACAAAGCTCTCCTCTGAGCTTGGCTCTCAGGATTTGGAGGTCACCTGTAGGACTTCTGGGGATGGGGAGCGGACTACTGGAGACCCTGCTGTGCCGGGCTGGGACTCTGTTCCCACTCCAGGATCTAATGCTTCTTTCCTTGGCTACTGATTTTTGAAATGTGCTTTTTGTGGTTATGCTCTTCTCCTTCGTTGTTGTTGGGAAATTCCTTATGGACTGGAATTTTAGAATGCTTGAGCTGGAAGGTAGCTTAGAATCAGTCTGATCCTATGTTATGTATGACACAGGAACCGTGGAACTGGAGCCCAGAAAAGCTCGGCCTGCCTTGAAGGAGAGGGTGAGGTGATGGGATTTATGAATGGTGCCCAGAGTGGAAACATGGCCCCTGCAGTGAGACTGCAGACCACACGGCACTGTGCAGTGTGCTTGTGAGTCTGAGTCAGGCAAGTCTGTTACATTTCATCAGATAAACACAGTTGTCAGAGTGAATATTGACTGGGGATGCCACAGGCAGTGTCTAAAGCAGGGTCTGAAATCAGTTGGCGGCTTCAGCCTTTACCCTAAGACGATTCTATTTGTGTGAACTGTTTTCTTTATCCCAGTAGGACAGTCTTCATATTAACCCATTTCTCCATTAGTTTAACCTTCTTGCTCTCCCCAAACATGACATTCGGGGGAGGAATGTTTTTAAAACCTAGTAAAGTAAGTGCCATGAGGGCCCTAGCATCATAAATATTCACCATGATTTATTCATCACAACAGACCTTCTGAGCCCACTGCCTGCTGCTGTCATCCTTGTGTTATCCTTACACAGCCTGGTGATGCAGCGTGTATTATTCTGTTCTCCCACTGCAGTAAAGAAGTACCTGAGACTGACCATTTATTTTAAAAAAGAGGTTTAATTGGCTCACAGTTCCACAGTCTATTCAGGAAGCATGGCTCGGGAGGCCTCAGGAAACTTACAATCGTGGCGGGAGGTGAAGACGAAGCAGGCACATCTTCCATGGCTGGAGCAAGAGAAAGGAGCTGGGGATGTGCCACACACTTTTAAACAACCGAATCTCGTGAGAAGTCACTCACTATCACGAGAACAGGAAGGGGGAAATCCGTCCCCATGATCCAATCATCTCCCACCAGGCCCCTCCTCCAACATTGGGGATCACAATTTGACATGAGATTTGGGCGGGGACACAGATCCAAACCATATCACAGCATAAGGGTGTTTATCCTCTTCTTTGGGTCATACTTGGGGAGACAGAAGCACAAAAGAGGCCTATTGCTTACCAAAAAGACACTTGACAACTGAACAACTCAACAACCCAACCCAGGAATCATCTTGAGACATCAAGAGTCCCAAGCGTGTCGCTTCCCACTGCAGACTGTGCAGCCCCTCCTGCAGGCTCGTCGCAGCTCATCCAAAGCTAGGAAGTAGGGCCTCTCGGTCAGAGAATGGAGCTATTCAGTATTGTTGTTTGGATGGTTATGGATTTAACATGCGGTTCCACTGACAGGATAGCAGTTACTCTTGTTTACAATGTTTTCCAAGGAAAAAGCTTTATGACTTAAAACTCAAGTGTTTTTCTACTTGATGTCATTGTAGGCCACTTCTTGCACCCAGCCTTAGAGGAATTGCTGGATGCAGAAGCGCTACTGTGTGCACCATACTGTGAGCTCATGCAGAGCAGAGACTTTTCTTGGTATGTTTCCCAGCCCCTGTCATTCTACCTAGAATATACTAGGTGCTTAACACATATTTGTTGAAGTGACTGGATCAGTTCATTCATATTCAAAGGATAATAGTTGGATAGCACTGAACATATTCCAAACAGATTTCAAAGCCAATTTCAAAAGGAGGTTGTTTTAACAAGGGAAATGAAATAAATGAATACTGATTGTGAGAAAGGCTTAACACAATCAAGGTTTGCCTTGCATTTACATCATAGTCCAGTGTGGGCCCAGAGTGGCCCTCCTCCAACAGTGATTCGGGTCTGGGCTGGTGCTGTCAGGGCACCACCCACAGGTGGTTGTCTGTGAGGTCCTCCTCAGAGTGAAATATAGATTATGAAAGTTCTAACTTCAACTGGAAGTATCTTGTGTCTTATACAAAAAATGCTAGATTTACCACACAAATGTTGATTTAAAAATGACTATATTTATGCTAGATCTGGGAAGCCAAATTAAAAAGTGTCATTGCCTTCCAAACTGGCTTTATCAAGTCATTTCACTCTTTAAAGAATGTGTCACGTAGTTAGGCATCGAGCACTGTGCTAGACAATGTGTGGAATGTAGAAGGCATTGCCCACAAAAGTTAAGGATCTATCTGGACAAACACATAGTTTTGTGATGAGTAAAAGGTGAGAGTCTTGGCAGGGCTGAGTTAAGATTCCCACGGGAGCATAGGGGAGGGATTCTAACTGGGATCTAACTGGGTCCTGATGTGACTGGGAAGCCCCCAAAGGTGAGGACGCCGGGAGGGAACTAGAGGATCAGCAAGATTTTCTGGATAGAGCAGGTTGGAAAGGGGATAGAAGTGGAACCCTTCTAGAGAGAATGGCATGGGAAAAGTCCAGAGACAGAGATCATGGCAAATCCTGAGATCTGAAAGGTGGATTATTATGGCTGGACCATACGGGCGGAGGAAGTTGCTGGCAGAGGCAGTAACAGGTGCCTGCCTGATCCGTTGGAAGGAATGCAAGCCAAGTGCTGGGACGTCATCCTCCCTCTGCAATGCCCTACCCTGTTCACTAGAGTCACATTCCTCCCTTCCTCCTCAGACTCTGTCTTGGGTCCTAACCTAGCTCTTGACCATTTGTCTGGCACAAACGTGATCGATTTTCCCAGGCAGGTGTTAGCAGAGAGATACACTAACACATCTCTCTGGTGTTCATAAAAAGACAAGCTACCAAACTGGGGGAAGGTATTTGTCACTCATATACCTGACGAAGGATTAGCAACCAAGGGACATAAAGAGTTGCTATAAGCCAATATGAAATAACTTAACAGAAAAGTTAGGGAAAGCACGGGACAAGCATTCAGAGAATTGGGACCATGAGTGGCCAATAACACATGAAAAGATGCTCAGCCCATTAGTAACCAGGAAAATGCACAGTAAACTACAAGATGCAGGGTGTTCTCTCCTCTTAGGCTATTTGTATGTTTATTAAGGGATGTTGAAGGCCAAGAGGCCTTTGTGATCCAAGAGGATGACATTCATATAGTGACATTTCCTGTCTTGTGTCAAGCTAGTAGAGAGGATATTTTGGGCAAGATGTCCCTTACTTTTCAAATCTCATCAAGTGAGAGACACTACCTCCTTTTATGGTTAAGGAGGCAAAGGCTGCAAGCTTGGCTAAACTAAGCCCTTCCTTCAGCTTAATCCTGGTCTCCACAAAACAATTAATGCAAGGGTTCCTGGAGGCAGCATCCTAAAGCTGTCACCGTAGTGGGGTTCCAGCCTAGTTTCAGCCTCAGCTCATGAAGCCTCTTCTGATTTCTCCTCACCTGCCTCTCGCACCCCATACTTCAGTCACAGAAAGCCACATAAGCCCTCTGAACATGGCACAACGCTTTAAGCCTCTAAACTTTAGCATATTCTCCTTGCTGTGCTTGAAATGCCCCTTCCAGCTCATCCCCTGGAAAACTGCTCTTCCTTAAGACTCAACTAGTATGTTATATCTTGACTCATTCTTTTCCTGACTCACCCAGGCAGTACAAGTGGGTCCCCTTCTCTGTGCTCCTATTGCACACAGAACAGAATTCTCTTCTATCATAGCATTCATCCCGTTGTATTGTAACTGTTCTGTGGTTTGTTCTCTCTCCTGACTCTCCGCTGTGAACCCTGACTGTGGGAATTGCATCAAGGCACCTGACCTTTGAGGAGTGAATGAGTGAATATCCTCTGACATGCAAGTGAGCATCCACACATTCTCTGAATATTTTCAGGATGGTCAGATAATCAGTGAGGCAATGGGTGTCTAGGAAAAGGTTTGATTCCGTCGCACAGTTAGGTCCACAACCTCTTGTCTTTCATTAACTGTGCACATTTATTCCCCACCAGTGAGGTCACAGAGATTAACTGAAATTTTGCAGAAAAGAGACAGCACAGAAGTGTTTGCAGCATGAGCTTCTCGTTTTTACCTTTCAAGTCTCTTAGAAAGTTCTTTTACTTAAGGCACAGACTTTGGCATTTGAGAAGAGTGTTCATGTTTCTCTTACATCCTATGACATCTATAATTAAATTATAGATCCTGAACCATAGTTATTACATTTCTGAGAGAAGGAGGCTGATGGCCTCTGGTCTCACATGTGGGTTACAGGCAAAGGCATCCCTGATACTCACATTCTTACCTCTCTTCACTTTGGTGCCAGTTTCTAATGCTGGTTGTGGAGAAAGGGACAACCGACAACCAATAATGCGATGCTCCCTGCAAAGCTGCCCCTAACTCCACTGAGCATTGAGACCATCAAGATTCTCATCAGAGAGGGTTGTCCAGAGGCAGAACAACACTGGAGAATTCCAGTGGTGGTGGTCACATTATGCAGCTGTTCTTTCAAACTCCAAGGGTGTGCATGGGAGGCAAATGGGTGATCACTGCTGCTTGGAAACAGGGCCTCAACAACGAATGGAAAACAGCGGACACCTAAGATTTAAGCAAGTGCTGAGGGCCTCAAGGGTGGGCAGGGCCCATGGCCAAGGCGCCATGCTGATGGGCCCCATCCAAGAGCAAGTGGCCCCAAGAGCCTCTGAGAACAGGTGCACTTTTGGAAACCTCTGGCCGTGAATGTCCTGAGTCCAGAACCACTTTATACGAGTCTCTTGTTCACTGCACAACTCTAGGAGGCACCGTTCACTTTGCTGCACAGGGAACAGTGTTTCTGGGGTCATACAGTGCACAGCCTGCAGACCCATGCAGCTTTGGACTTCTGCAGGTCTCACTTCATCAAGGTGGCCAATCTTCACCCTGCCAGCAGGACAAATTGCATTTTGATGGGGGCATATAGGCCAGACTTCTCCACCACACTTGGAAGCAAGTGCCCAAGGAGGCAGGTGATGAGCCCAGCAAGATCAGGCAGAGGACTCCTGTCCTCTGGGCAGCCCAGCAAAAGCTCTGCTCCCCAGGGCCAGTTAAATGGGAGGGTGGTAATGAAGAGAATAGTCTCTGAGTTACAGACCCAAATTTGAATTCTTCCCCAAGTGTTGCAGCAACAGTCACCGCTGCTCCCACATTTTACCACCTCAGGCCCCTGTGACTGCTGCCCAGGAGGATGTGGTCATCTTGTGCCTTGAGAGTGTCCTGCAGGCCTTTTTACGTTCTGCCCTGAAGAGGTAACGCCAGGCTGAAAGCTGGTGCAGACATGTTCTCCTTTAGTTGCACAATTCTGGGGACGTCATGCATCTCATACACCCTTATGTTGACGTCTTCTGCTTTCCTGTCCCTCATGCTTCCTGGGATCAACTCCCAAGTTACCTACTTGTACCCAAGTCTGTCCCAGGCTCTGCTTTGCATGGAGCCCAGACTCAGAATGTTACTTTACTTATCTGTACCTCGGTTTTCTCACCTGTGTTATGGGGGCATATGCATCACTCACAGTCGCTTTGCAGAATCCCTATGACCTGGCCAACTGAGGTAAACATCTTGCACAGGTGCAGCCATGGCAAATGCTCTACCCATGCCATCTACCACTGTTTTACTAGGAGGGCTCCAGCTGCCTGCTGAGGGGAGCGTGCAGGCTTCCTTGCCACCTGACATTGCTACTCCCATTTTACACTTCTAGCACCTTTAATATTGTGATTATCTGAGACCATTCATAGGGAAAACACACCCATTGCAAAAAAACAGACAGATAGCAAAATAAGTGTCTCGCTCTGTTGCCCGGGCTGGAGTGCAGTGGCTGGATCTCAGCTCACTGCAAGCTGCCTCCCGGGTTCCCGCCATTCTCCTGCCTCAGCCTCCCAAGTAGTTGGGACTACAGGCGCCCGCCACCTCGCCCGGCTAGTTTTCTGTATTTTTTAGTAGAGACGGGGTTTCACCGTATTAGCCAGGATGGTCTCGATCTCCTGACCTCGTGATCCGCCCGCCTCGGCCTCCCAAAATGCTGGGATTACAGGCTTGAGCCTCCGCGCCCGGCCCTGCATCTCGTTCTTGTGCTTTTTGCCCACAGAGATCAAACAGGGGCTTCACTATCTTTGCCTCAACAGGTCCTTGTCTTCCCCCACCCTGAGCGTGTGTGTGAGAAGGGGGAGTGAGAATGCCACTGTTTGCCCCCCCTGCCTGTACCACTCTTGAGTTTGTTTGCTAAACAATTCCTTCTAGCCCCTGCCCCTCTCTCTGTGCCGCTGAAGAGGGCTGTTCACACCGTGAAACAAAACTTGCTGAGGCAGGATTCTCCAGGGGGAATTTGGATATCGACCCTGGTCTCAACATGCACGTTCCTGTGCGTTCCATGGGCAGAGGTGGACGTGCGGCTCCTGGTGCCGGGACTCGCCCAGCTTTGAGCTGTGAGTGAGCACCCAGGTGCTGAGGTCCGCTGCTCTGAACCCCTGCTCAGCTGTGGGTTCACCCCGGGTTCCCCAGGCCTCCGTGAGCCCCTAGCTAAGCGACTTGCCTTGAGTCTCTCGGCCTGGGGACATGAGACAGGTCAGGCTTTATTTTTGTTTGAATTTTTTAAAGGTGATTTAAACCTTGTCTGGGGGCCATGTAAGGTTGAATTCACCTTTAAAAAAATTTCCAACAAAAATTTTGCTGTCAGATTTCCAGGTAAGGGGGCTCTTAGTGCCATTACAGAGCCTGAAAGGGTTAATTAACTCCACGTAGCTGAGAGATTTACTGCCAAGGATCTTAGGGAGGGGATAGTTGCTAAGATTATCTAGATAATGCAGACAAAAGACATCCCTAGGTACCGGAGTGAGTTAACTGGGCTCCCGCAGTGGAGCCCAGGCTGAGAAACATTTTTTCTCATTTTGGAGTCAGACCTTTTTGTGCTGGTGGGTGGAGTAGGGTGGGGGAGTGTCAAACTTTTCGCATAAAGGGATGGATAGTAATTCTTTTAGGCTTCCTGGGCCAGATGGTCTCTGTCACAATAGCAGAACTCTGCAGTCAGCAGGAAAGCAGCCATAGACCATATGTGGGCCAATGGGCATGGCTGTGTGCCAATAAAACTTTATTTACAAAAACAGACTGTGGGCCGGATTTGGCCTGTGATGAGAGACCAAACTACAGAGGCCTATGGTTTGTTGATCTTAGATTTGGACTGTGACTTATATGGTCCTGTGCTACATATTGATGTTTTGGTCAACAGTGGACTGCATATAGGACAGTGGTCCCATAAGATTAAACATTGCACTTTTTTTCTTTTTGAGAGGGAGTTTCACTCTTATTGACCAGGCTAATGTATTATCTTGGCTCACCACAACCTCTGACTCCTGGGTTCAAGCGATTCTCCTGCCTCAGCCTCCCAAGTAGCTGGGAATAGAGGCACGCACCACCATGCCCGGCTAATTTTGTATTTTCAGTAGAGACAGGGTTTCTCCACGTTGGTCAGGCTGGTCTTGAACTCCTGATCTCAGGTGATCTGCCCACCTCAGCCTCCCAAAGTGCTGGGATTACAGGTATGAGCCACCATGCCTGGCCTTAAAACTGCACTTTTATTGTATCTTTTCTTTGTTTGGATATGTTTGGATACACAAATACTTACCATTGTGTCACAATTGCCTACAGTATTCAGTGCAGTGACCTGCTGTTCAGTTTGTATTCCAGGAGCACTAGGTTGTACAATGCAGCCTAGGTGTGTAACAGGTTCTACCATCTAGGTGTAAGTTCACTCTATGATGTTCACACGACAAAACTGCCTCACGACACATGTTTTAGAAGGTGTCTCCTTTGTTAAGTACATGACTGCACTCCTTCAGAAAGTTTTGAGTCTTGATACACAGCACATATTCTTATTAGGCAGTTTGTTCTCTAGGGTGAGACACACAGGAATCTCATCAAAACCAAACACTCTCTCAGAAGTGCTGCAGGTCCAAGGAGCTTGGATCATCATCTTCCTCTAAGCGGGGGTTATTCCAGCATTTATCATTTCCCATGCCCAACAGGCTCCCAGGTTCCTCTTCTGTTTGCCTCTGCTAGAAAATGATTCAAAGATGCTTTTCTCAGCCGGTAAGCATTCTTATTGTTCTAAATGTTATCATTTATCTTGGTGCAAGACTGCCCGAGTTCAAATTCTGGCTCTGCCACTTATTAGCGGTGTGGCCTTCCTTTGGAACTTTGCTTAGCCTCTCCTTTTTTCCATTTCCTCCTCTGTAAAAGGAAAAACATTAACACCACTTCCCCTGCGGGGTTGCAGTGAGAATGAGTGAGTGGATACAGGTGGCTGGCGCTCAGTGTCTTCTGCTCAGTCCATGTAAATCCTTAAGGCAGGTCCCACCTGTCAGGTTTATCATTGTATCCTCAATGCCAGGAACAACATGGTGGGGGGCACAGAGTGACTACTGGCGAATGCAGTGTCTTCTGTTGATGGGGCCACTGTCTCCATCCTCACCCTCACCACCTCCCCCTGCTCTGCTTCCCTCCAAGTCTCCACTTGGCCTCTTGGCCTCCTCTGCCCCTCACTGCATGTACTCCAGGCATCCTCGCTGCCCTAAGACTGTCAATCCTAAAGAAACTTCCGCCCAGCCGAGCTAAGAAGACAAACACGCATTATAATAATATACTCATTAACATGTCAAGAGCACTCCACAGTTTGCCATATCCTTTATTTGATTTAATGTTCACAACATCCCAGTGAAGCAGGGAATTATCCCTACTTTATAAGGCTGAAGTGAAGAGAGGCATGAAGATGGAGCTGAGCACTCGTGGTGTACTGGACGCTGTGCGTGGCACTTTAATGAGAGCAAGCTCTCTTAGACATATCATCTTACTGAATCTGCCCAGTGGTCACTCATTCTTTCAACAGATTTTCGGTGAGCACCTATTATGCTCTGAGCACTGTTGTATTAATCAGGGTTCTCCAGAACCTGGAGAGCCCTGGGTTATCCAGACCAATAGGATACATATATAGGAAGGGAGATGAAAGAGGAGACTTATTATAAGGAGATGAAAGAGGAGACTCAGGCAGTTATGGAGGCTCAGAAGTCCATTGATCTACTGTCGGTAAGCTAGAGAACTGGGGAAGTCTGTGGTATAAATCAGTTAATAATTAGTTCATCAATCAGTTAATAATAAGCCCTGGAGTCTGAAGGCCCGAACCAGAAGTGCTGATGTCTGAGGACGAGAGAAGATGGACGTCTCGGCTCAAGCAGAGGGAAAGGGAATGAGCTCCTTCTGCCTTTTGGTTCTATCTGGGCACCCACCAGGTAGGGCGTCTATCTATGACGCCCACTAATGTTGCTGAGGATGCACCTTCTTTACTCCGTGTATTGATTCAAATGCTGATCTCTTCTGGAAGCGCCCTCACAGGCACACCCAGAAATACTATTTTACCAGCTATCTGGGCATCCCTTAGCCCAGTCAAGTGGACACCAAAATGAACAATTGTGCTAGGTGTTGGAGGTAAAATGGTGAATAAAACAGGCACAGTCCTCCCTTTAGGAAGCTTCTAGTCAGGTGCAGCAGAAGGCACAGATAAATGAAAGGCTGTCACACCACCACCTGAAAAGCCTGGGATGGGGTTGTGTGAGGCTAGATGAGCACAGAGAAAGACTTTTTACACTAGAGCTGAGAGTCATGGAAGGCTTCCTGGAGGAGGTAGCAACAGAGCTGTGGCTGGAAGAAAGAGGTAGAGTGAGCCAGGCTGTCCAGGGAGGACAGCTGGAGAGGAGAAAGGGGACCATCTGAGCAAAGAGGATGAATTTGAGAGACAGAAAAGAAGTGTTGAGGTTTGAAGCGCCGAATCCTCGGGCAAGTGGTGAGGGATGAACTGGGCAGAGAGGAGAGGGCTTGCAGGGCCTGGGAAGCCACTGAACGGGTTTGAATTTCGTCCTAAGGGTGATGGAGAGAAGCGGCATCACTAGCTTTGCATGTGAAGACAAATTCATCAACTTGTGCCGCAGAGACAAGACTGGCAGGGCAGGGGGATGTTTTCAGGGTGACTTGTGCGTCGGTCCAAGACAGACGATGATGGCTTGAGGCTGGTACCACCAGAGGTGGGGACAGGGACATGTGTTCTAGACTGACTTAGAAGCTAAAATAGATGGGCACTAATAAGCCAATGTTAAAATCAGCTCTATTTTTAGGTGAAGAATATGTGCATTTGAAATTGGTGAGGAGGCAGGAGTGTGGTGGGGACCAAAACCTGGATTTAGGGTCAGATGGGCCCTGGGGAACCCAAGGTGGGGAGAGAGAGTGGTGACTGCAGTGGAGAAATGAAGTCAGACTTCTTGATGAGAGGAAGCAGCCAGCTGGGGATGGGTGCCGCAGAAAAATGGGCAAAAGGCCAGCTCTCCCCTGTCAGGGAGGGGAAGGGGTCCCGGAGGAAGCCAAACACATGCCTCGTGGTCAAGTTCTCCTAGAAAGGGCAGTTGCTTGACAAAGATTTTCTCATCAGTGCCTTCATTGCAGTCTATGGGGACAGTTTCTGGCTGTTTGGGGACACGTCTTAGATTTTATAAGGGAAGCCAGTGGGAGAATCAGATTCGCATGATCAAATATTATGCTGCAATCAGTTTGATTGGTGCATCTCTGCAAGGAAAGAATTGTAGAGTCTTAAGGATCCTCAGAGGTGATCTGTCTCCGTGTGCACTCAGGGCGTCCTCCCGCACCTCTACCAGATGCTCTAAGGCCTAGGGGGAGGACGGCCAATGATTGTTGTAATGCAAGGGTTTCAATCCTTGAGTTAGGCTCTGGCCTCTTGGGCGGAATAAAGTCAGCTGGGATCCTGGGGTAGCTGGCCGGCCTGGGGGAGCTCTGTGTGTGTTTTGGTGGTGGTGGAGTGGGCGTGTGTCAGCATTGCACCCTTCCTCACCTCCTTTGCGAAGCTAGAAACATTTGCATCTGACAGGTCCTGGGGCACTGGGTCCCACCGCACAGAACTCCAAAGGAAGCCGTCGAATGTGCATGCCTGTAATTCCTGCTGTTCTGTGACCAGAAGCCTCGGTGAGGTACCTCTCTCGGGGCACACCTGGCCCCGCTGCAGCCCCTAGGGGTTGACGACAGTTTCCTTTTTAAAAAAATTCATTGACAAATAAAGCTTGTATATATTTATGGTGTACAATGTGATGTTTTTATATATGGTATACATTGTGGACTGGCTAAATCAAACTAATGAACATATGCATTACCTTATGTTTTTACTATTTTTTGATGATGAGAACACTTAAAATCTACTCTCTTGGCAGTTTTCAAATGCACAATGTATTGTTATTCACTGTTGATCTGTTCTATGTAGTTCTCGAGAACTTATGTCTCCTGTCTCACTGAAACTTCACATGCTTTGAGCAACATCTCCCCACAGCCTCCTTCCCCCAGGCCCTGGTGACCACCCTGCTTTGACTCTCTGCCTCTGTGAGTTTGACTTTTTTAGATTCCACATATAAGTTAAATCATGCAGTATTTGCTTTTTTAAAAATGTGACTGTGATATTGCTTTTCTACAGGAAGTGTTTGTTGACTCTTCAAGGAAAAAACCAAGCAGAGTGGAAGGCAGTCTTGTTTTGCCACATCCATTCTCTTCTCTCCACGAAGAGACTCCTGCACAGGGGTTAGGTTCCAGAGAAGAAGCTCTGCCCTGGGAGCCGGGTAGGCTTCACCATGGCCAGGAGCCATGGGATCTCTTCAGTGAGGGGCCATGGAGAGCAGAGTGGGAGCCACCACTGCACCTCCTGGTTCTCAGGGAGAGACAGAGAAAGCCCAGGTGTGCTGTGGTCTCTGACCTCCCACTGCTCTGCCTCGTGTCCCTCAGTCCTCTTGTCACCACTGACAGGCAAACAACAGAGCTTCCAGAGCCGGCCAGGGGCTTTCCTATTGTACTAGCTTTCTAGGGCTGCCTTAAAAAACACCATGGACTGGAGGCTTAGACACAGAAACCAGGATGTACCTTCAACACCTGGCTTAGAAATCTCCTCAGCTAAACATCCAAGTTCATCATGTACAATGTCTACTTTCCACAGGACAGAACACAGTTCAGCCAAGTCCTCTGTCACTTCATAACCAGGATCACCTTTTCTTCAATTTCCAGTAGCATGTTTCTCATTTCTGATGGAGACCTCACCAGAAGAACTGTACCTCCATATTTCTAGCATCATTCTGTTCATGGTGATTAGATGTTCTCTAAGAGGAGGGAAGCTTTCTCTGCAGCTCTCCTCTTTTCTGTCCGAGCCCTCACCAGAACTGCCTATAATGTCTATGTTTCTACCAATGATTTCTTCAAGACAATCTGGGCTTTTCTAATTTGCACCCCAAAACTCTTCCAGCTTTCACTCATGGCCCACTTCCAAAGCCACTTCCACACTTTTAGGTATTTGTTACAGCAGCATTCCACAGCATGGTCGCAAAATATGTGTTAGTGTGCTAGGGCTACCATAACAAATACCACAGAATAGGTGGCTTACACAACAGAATTTTATTTTCTTACAGTTCTGGAAGCTGGAAGTCCGAGATCAGGGCATCAGCAGGGTTGGCTCCTTTCAAGGCCACTCTCCTCAGCTTGCAGATGCTGTCTTTTCCCTGTCTTCATGTGGTTATCCCTCTGTGTGCATTTGTGCCCCAATCTCCTCTTCTTAGAAGGACACCAGTCATACTGGATTAGGGCCCATCCTAATGACCACATTTTATCTTTAAAGGCCCTATCCCCCAATACAGTCTCATTCTGAGGTACTAAGGGTGAGGGCTTCAACATATGAATTTTGGGGGACACAATTCAACCTGTGATATCCACTGTGCATTGTCTGTGTTGCACAGTGTGCCTGGATTCCTCTCTGACTTACACGTCTCACACAGTTGCCTGTGCCACAACTGGCTTGTTCCCAGAACAAACAGATGGAGACAGGCTACACAGGAACTGGGACTGCCTTTCCAAATGCATGACGCCTACAGGTGGGTGGGCCCATAGTCATGACTGCCCCCAGGAAGAGCCACAACTGAGCTATTACAGATTCATGCTTATTGAACCTTTCAACAAAAAACTGTCTCCAGGAATCCAGGAACGCAGCCCATGTTAACCATGGTGTGATGGAGTGGAAGAGATAGGGTTTTAAATCAACTGGATTTGGTTCTCAGCTCTGCCTCTTATGGGGCCTGCAATGCTGGCCAAACCATGTTGGATCTCTGCAATGCAACTTTTCCATCTGTAATGGTTTATTTCATGTGTCAACTTGACTTAGCCACGAGGTGCTCAGACATTTGGTCAAACATTATTCTGGGTGTGTCTGTGAAGGTGTTTCTGGATGAGATTACATTTGAACTGGTGGACTGAGTAAAGCAGGTGACCCTCTGCAACGCGAGTGAGCCGCATCCAATCCATTAAGGGCCTAATAGAATGAAGACCTGACTCTTTCACGAGTAAGAGAGAATTCCTCCTGACTGGCAACCTTCGAACTGAGACATCATCTTTTTCCTGCCTGAAGACTTGGAGTGAAACATTCACTCTTCCCGGGTCTGGAGCCTGCTGGTCTTTGGACTGGAAATACCCCATCATTTCTCCTGGGTCTCAGGCCATCAGACTTGGACTGGAACTGACACCATCAGCTCTCCTGGGTCCTTAGCTTCCAACTCATCCCACAGATCTGGGGAATTGTCAGCCTCCATAACCATATGAGCCAATTCCTTACATATATTATATAAATCATATATCTACACATTCATATACACACATTAATGCATACACACACACATCTTATTAGTTCTGTTTCTCTGGAGAACCACGACAAATACACCATCTTCATAAGTGTAATAAAATACCTCTCCTATTCATTCCCCATGGCTGTTTTTGCAGTCAAATGAGGTGTTCTGAAAACTGTGACGTGCTATTCCAATGACAGTTATCATCATTGTTGTTCTTGTCAACAGTGACCTCTGAATTGCTCATACCAAGGTCAATTTCCAATCCTCATCTTCCTGAGCAGTAGCATCTGACACAGTGAATCATCCTCCTCCGTAAACCCTCCCCTGCCTCCCTAGACACTCCACACTCCTGGCTGTCCCCCTTGCCCTCTGCTTGTGCCTTCTCTGGTCCCTTGCCTACTTTCTTCTCATTTCCTGGACCTCTAAATATTGGGGCACCCCATGTTCTTTCCTTGGATCCTTTGTTTTTCCATCAGTGAGTCTCTTAGATTCACTTGGTGATGTCAGTGAGTCTCTTAGATTTGATCACTGTGGCTCCCCAAGGAACAGACTGTGAAAAGGAGACTTGCATGTAGGAAGCTTAATGGGGACAGCTCTCAGGATCCACACTTGCTACACAGGTAGGATGAGGGCTAGACACTGACTAGGCAAAACTGAGCTGTCCTATCTTTGCAACAAAATGATTAGTTTCCACTGGGATCTCTACAGCTGGGATGGTCCTTGGAGGAAAGGCCCTGGGCTCTTCTGTGTCCAGTCATTGGGTGCGGCCATCTGGGAAGGGTCATGGTCTCAGGTCATTGTCTTCACCAGAGGGCACGTCTGGGAGAGGGTTCAGCTGAGAGCCATCAGCCTTGACACTCCTGCAGCCGGGAAAGTGAGCACTTCTGCCCTCAAGGGGAATTTGGTTGAGAAAGATTATGAATCTGAAGCATGGGAAATCAATTCTTGCTGTCAGATGACAAGATTTGAACATAACCCTGGCTTCAAAGCAGGCAAAGCTTTAGAGGTTTCATGAGCTAATTTATTTTATTTTAAGTATTCTGAGGGATGAAGTTTGGCAAAGTCACAGAAGATAAATCTAGTAGCACCGTGTTTTTCCTGTCTTCCATAATCATTATGGGCTTACTCCCTTCGGTCATGTCAGATCCCAGTTTTATCAGCAGACAGCACATATTTACCCAAACCGTATAGTCTTCATTTTGTTTTACTTAAAAGCAATAAGGGCTTCATAGAACCAGCTCTAACTCTTTCTCTTTGCAGCAAGGACTTACAGAGGCAATTGGGTTTTGGAGGTGTGTTAACGTGCTGTATGCTTCCTGCTAAAGTGCAGATCTTTAGGCCACTGGGGTTTTTATTGCAGCACTATGATTCAGTCCCTCTGTGCAGAGCTGGGAGAGGTAAGCTGCCTTTGCTCATCGTTCATCATCTTATCGAATCTTACCAGTCATTCAGAAATTATGACAGCAACTTTCATTCTCACCAAGTCCTAAGGGCAGAGAAGGGATTTTTTCAGTTTTGATTTCACAGGAATGAATGAGGCTCTCAGGGCGAACAATTTCTTTTATGATTATTCTAATCCTGGAAGAAAAACCAAGCTGCTGTTTCTAGTGTGGAGACTTGAGCTTTGAAGCTCAGTTCTCCCACTCTGTTGGCCCTTTGCCAATGCATGGGGAAGATGCATCCGCCGGATCTGGAGGAACCAGCTACGACGTGGGACCATTCTGCGTTCGTGGTACCCTGAGAGGACATGCTCAGCAGCTCTGTGGGATCCCCCTCAGAATTAGGCACCCGTGGAAAGTGTGTGGCCTAGCTCTGTTATCAGACAGTTTCTGATCTGGGAGAATCATGCTATATGCTTATCGCCTCCACCACCCTTTCTCTCAGATAAAATTGATTGAAAAATAGACAGTAAGAAAAGACTTGGAGGGGTAATTGAAGTATTACAAACAGTTTCTCTTCTTTGCTTTAGTCTAGAATGTCCACAAACATATGCTCACCACCACAGTCCCCAGAAACTGTCCGGCCTTCTAAAGAGCCACAAAAGACCCAGCAAAGTCGACATAACCAGCGGTCATGTTGTACTTCTCAGGATGGGAAGAAGAAACCGTATTTCAAGTGGTATGATACTAAGAGATTGCAGTTGACTAATCAGAATAAAAGACCCATGTTGTCACGTCAAGAGAAAGTTGGCCCTATTTAAGTTTGGAAGTGACGTTAGGGAAAAGAGATTCTAGTTTGAATTCTTAGGTTCCAACGAGTGAAACTTGCCCTCATATCCTCTCACTCTACTGTTAATCTAATCTCACTGGTTCATTGAGGCACAACTGAGGATCTTACTAGGGACCCAAAGCTGGAGATTAAATATCTATTTTTCATGGAGGCACATACATGCCGGCGCTCGACCATCTGGGTCAAGCTCTGCCACCTGCTAGCTGTGGGACCTTAATGCAAGTTCATAAGCCTCTCTGTGCCTCAGGTTCCTCCTCTCTAATATGGGAATAGTGGTGGTTTCCAGCTTGGAAAGTTGTCTGAGTATTTAATGAGCTGGTGGGTGCTGAGACCTGAGGGCCTGGCACATGGCAGAGTCCATGAGGTTAGCTATTATTATGATTTCCCGCTTCTCTGAATGAGGAGTTATCCCAGGATCAGGGAGTTTGTTAAGACGTAAGGAGGGGAACATTACACATGGGGGCCTCTCACGGGGCGGGGACAAGGAGAGGGAGAACATTAGGACAAACACCTAGTGCCTGCGGAGCTTAAAACCTACATGATGGGTTGATAGGTGCAGCGAACCACCATGGCCCGTGTATACTTATGTAACAACCTATGTTGTTCTGCGCATGTATCCCAGAACTTAAATTAAAATTAAAAAAAAAAAAAAAAGAAGGATAGCAACACCTAATGCAGACAATAGTTCTAAAATAAGATCGTGCCTTTGAGCTGATAGGTTACCTTAATGATGTTTTCATATTTTCAATGTAGGACTTTTACAACTGTTATCAAAAACTGGGGCTCCTGGGCTCTGGCTGTCACCATGGACAGGAGCTGAGGCATGTCCAGCAGGTGCTTCAGAAGGGGGGCTGTGCTGTGGAACCCAGGGCCCCGCGCCAGCTTCTCTACACGGCTTTTTGTGTCAGGAGAGCTTGGCTCCGAGTGGACTGGACAAGCACAGGTGGACTAGACCCTTTCTTACCTCAGGCCTCCATCTTCGCTTCTCTTCAGACCTTATCTCAAAAGCAGGAAGGGACACGTGTTCCTCATTCTTACTACAGACTTGTGTCCAAGTTATTGGTGCACAAGTCTGGCCTCTCCGAGGACATAGACGGATTTTCCGTCTCCCCAGTGGCTAACCCTTGGCTTTGGGACAATGTCTAGAGGAGTGCAGAGGAGGACACGTTAAAGAGCGCCCTGGCATACAACAGGAAATCAATAAATCGACATCACACGAAGAAAGCACTCTAAGTGCCAAGTGGATGAAAAAGCCAATGAGACACTCAGAGGTGGAGTTGTCCCCAGACCCCGTCTGAAACGGCTAGCTGGTGACATGGTCCTAGAGAGGTGTCTGTGGGGTTGAACAAGCATTGAAAATCCCATGTTTTGGATGACTCCAGGATCCTGCCCGAGAGTGTGCGAAGGGCCCCAAGCCCCAGGGGCAGCTCTGAGGGTGCAGCGTGGGTGGGCTGAGGAGGCTTGGGTTCAGGGAGGCACGCTCGTGCACTTATAACCCACATCCACGTGGAAGCAAAGGTGAAGTCCTAGCAGCGCATCTGTTTCCCTTTTTCCTGGAGAGACGTATTCGCAAAGGGTCTGCAGTGAGCAGGGAGGGTGCGTGGGGGTGTGCCAGCCTCGCCACTGTGCTCTGGTGGTTGTGGCTGGCCACTCCGCCTGCACTCTGCCCTCTGTGCATGCATTTACTTGTGGTATAACCTGAAGAAATATCAGAACCTCTGCTTTTAGGAGCGGATGCTTTTCCTCTGGGTTTACTTCTGATTCCCAGGTTCAACGACAGCTCTCAGGAAGCCATGCCAACACGGACACACACCACTCCAAAGCAGGGCATGGCCCCCAACTGGAATGACGGACAAGGGCTACAGGGACAGGGTGAAGTCAGCCAGGAAACCGACATTTCCGTGGACACAGAGCCCAGATGGAGCACCACCAGATCTTTGCTATTTCAGGCCGGTATTTTCAGGAAGTGAAGTGTACGAATTATGGACAAAGGCTGCAGGTGTGCAGCCATAGGGCAGAGAAGAGATCTCCACTCTGGTGTGGAAAGGAAATCACATGGTTTGACAAGGGTTAGAACAGAGAGAGGCAGATATGTGCCTAAGCCCCGCTTGCATTCCTAGTCATGGTTTATTCCACAGGAGCAAAATGGGTTCAACCCAGGACTGCTCTTTTTCTTCGTTCTTTGTTGTGACGGAAGCAGCGTTGTGAGTGAGGTGAGGGGAGTTCAGAGACTTTACAGTTCTGCACCAAATCTCTGCCCCGTTGTGTAAAAGCTTTGCAATGGCGGGAAGTTGCTCAACTTCTCCGGACCTCACGGTTTTATTTGAAAAGCAAGGATAGAAATATGCTCTCTGTGGGTGGGGTTTCTACCTCAATAAAGCTGTTTAAAAGAGTAAAACTAAATCCACCTTAAAAACTTGAGCTCCGTTCTGTGAGAGCACCTACCTAGCATGATGCTTGGGATGCAGAAGGAACTAGATCTACTTTTGCTCAGTTATTGGTGGTGATTTTTTGTTGCCTCTTTTGCTGTTGGATGCAAACTTCTTCCAGGAGTTTGCTTCCTTCTCTTCCTTTTCATTTCCCTCTCATTGATTTTTCTCCCACCTCCTCCCTTGGAGGAAGCTGGAATATCACAGTCCTTAGGATCTCCGGTTCACTGGAGAGGTGGGTGAGGCAAGCTCACTTTCACTCTGCGTGATCCCGGGGGATCTCAAAGTCTGGAGTGGGTCCGAATGGAAAGGAAGATCTGCAGATGTCAAGCCCAATAACAAGGCCTGCTGACGGGAATGGGGAGGGGAGATGGGCAGGAAGCCTGGAGTGGTCTGTTCATTTATTTCTATCCCCTACCCAAATATCTTTTAAATAATGCTTCTCCCTCAGTGAATTTGCCAGGAGTGAACTACTGGGAGGAAGAAATGTGCGGTAATACTGTCTCATTGCTTTCCATAGCCATTACCTGACAATTCAGGATGGCTGATAGGTCTTCGGGAAAGAGAGAAAAACAAAAGTCTCTTGCGACCATTGGCAAGAGAGCCATTGAGAGAAAAACTAGAAACTGAATGTGAGTTGGTAATTAAAGGGCACAGAAAGAGGGAAAACTCGAAGGACTCGGGATTTCAGGAAAGAGAGAAACTGCCTTTCCAAAGCCAGGGGCTTCTTTTTATACCTCTCCATTCCCTGATTTGAAAACCACGTTTTAAAAGCACAAGGTTTACAAAACAGAAGGGAAAATATCCCTGCCTGGTGTGCCTTGGGCCTCATTCCCCTGTGCCCAGTCCCTCTTCCCAGAAGTAAAGCTTTGGGAATCTTATTAGACTTTTTACTCAAACTACAACTCAGAAGTGCAGGAAAAAAATGTAGATTATTAGATCTGTCAACATCTACTTTGGTCGTCCTACTGAGCCCTACCCATTGCTTAGCAGGGGAAACGTTTTTTTCCTTTGAGATGGAGTCTGGCTCCGTCTCCCAGGCTTGAATGCAGTGGCGTGATCTCGGCTCAGGGCACGCTCCGCCTCCCGGGTTCACGCCATTCTCCTGCCTCAGCCTCCCGAGTAGCTGGGATTACAGGTGCCGCCACCACACTTGGCTAATTTTTTGTATTTTTAGTAGAGACGGGGTTTCACCGTGTTAGCCAGGATGGTCTCGATCTCCTGACCTCGTGATCCTCCCACCTCAGCTTCCCAAAGTGCTGGGATTACAGGCGTGAGCCACCGCACTGGGCTGGGAAACATTTTTAATTAAAAAGTTATTTAAGTTAATGTCTAATGTGGCTCAAATTTTGATCTGAAAATGTAAACAATTTCTTCAGGTAATTCTCACTTTCTTAAGGCAAAACATGCCCAGACTTATGAATTGCCTTCCCCTCCCCATTCCTGCTGGCTGGGTAGAAAAGCAGGGGCAGTTAATGACCTCTAGGAGGACAGAAGGCCTGGCACTCCCAGGCTGTGTCCCCGTGTGCCTGCTGGCCACTTCCCCCTGGCATGTGCAGAAGGCGACTGGACTGTCATTCAGAGTGGTCCTTCCCTGGCTTGTGCAGAGCCTGGGAGAGGCTTGGCCTGGTAGAGGAGAGCTCACCTCAGCACCACCGTCTGCAGACCCCTGAGCGTCTCCCTGTCTTGTCCGCCACCCGGGCCCCTCACCTGGGATCCCCACACCCCACCACGGTAGGCCTGTGGCCGGCCAGTGCACGTCCACCCAGTGTGGATGCTGCGGGACGCTGAGATCAACCCAGGGCTGTCCTTGCCTGTGTGGCTGTGCTCCCGAGTTGACGTGGCCACTCCTGAGGCTGGTGGCAGCAGCTGGGGAGTGAACACTTCTTTTTTCTTTTTTGAGATGGAGTCTTCCTCTGTCGCCCAGGCTGGAGTTCAATGGCATGATCTCAGCTCACTACAACCTCTGCTTCCCAGGTTTAAGCCATTCTCCTGCCTCAGCCTCATGAGTAGCTGGGATTACAGGCACCTGCCACCACGCCTGGCTAATTTTTCTACTTTTTTTTTTTTTTAATAGAGACGGGATTTCATCATGTTGGCCAGGCTGGTCCTGAACTCCTGACCTCAGGTGATCCACCCGCCTCGGCCTCCCAAACTGCTAGGATTACAGGCGTGAGCCACCGCGCCCAGCCGGAAGTTAGCACTTCTCAAAGTCCTGGAGAGGCAGCAGAGGAAAAAGCCTGCTATAAAAGTGTCACTTTCATTTAGTGAACCTGCTTCTTCCTCTCTGGGCTCAAGCCAAGAAGAGAGAAAAATAAGACCTGACCTTCTGACCCAGAGGCCCTTCTCTCTTCCTTTCCTCTCCTCCTCTCCCATCTCCTACCTCAAACCACCTTTTGCTGAACTGCAAGCCTGCTGGTTTAGCTGACAGAGGGACTGAGGGAAAGACGCCTCTTCTCTTCAACACAAGAGAAACTAGCTGGGCGAGTTGGCGGCGCCTGTAGTCCCAGCTACTCCGGAGGCTGAGGCAGGAGAATGGCGTGAACCCGGGAGGCGGAGCTTGCAGTGAGCTGAGATCCGGCCACTGCACTCCAGCCTGGGCGACAGAGCGAGACTCCGTCTCAAAAGAAAAAAAAAAGAGAGGCCTCAGGGAGATAAAAACCTCTGAAGCATGAAGAAAAGCAACCCAAAACTCTCAATCTGATTTGTTTTTGTTTATGTTGATGCCCTATAGTTTGAAAGTAATGTAAAGATTTAGAGTTCACCTAAGTCCAAAGGTAAATACTGGTGGTTTTTTAAAGCCATTGGGTAAAAAAAGTTTTCAATAAAGGCACTACAGTTTTTTACATTTAGAAAGATGGACTTTTCCAATAAATCTTGGCAGACATCTAAAAAAAAAAAAAAAACATTTTTCACAAGAAAATGCAAGTTACTTTTTTTGGAAATAATACTCACTGATTATGGATAAAATGGAGTATTTTCAGATGCTATATTGGCTGTTTCAAAATAGTTCTATTCTTTAAACTTGTAATTTTTTGCTAAGTTATTTGTCTTTGTTGTATCTATAAATATGTAAAAAAATTTAAATAGATGTACCTGTTTTGCTTTCACACTTAATAAAACAATTTTTTTTTTGTAAAAAAAAAAAAAAAACCTCTGAAGCATTCTCTTTCAAGACAATAACCCAGCTTACAAATTGTCTTACTAATTAGGCTTATTCTGCATGACTATTTGTTTGACAAGGGTTAGATCAGAGAGAGGCAGATATGTGCCTATGCCCTGCTTGCATTTGTAGCCATTCCTATCTTTTCTCTTTGTATTCTTTCTGCAACAAACCCAAATCTTGTCTAGGGATGGGATGTTAATGGCTTCTGTACTTAGGCAAAAGTGAAAAACTCATTAAGAATATTTGAGATATAATCCTGGTAGGTGTGTGTGTGTGAATGTATGTGTGTAAATACATAACACTTCAAAATAAAAGACTTACTCTAGACGTAGAGTTCTGCAACTTGCTTTCTTCACTGAGTAAGTCTTTCCCATCTTTCCATATAGGTACTTGTAGACCTGCTTCTTTTTAACGGTTTCATACTAATCCTTTGCATGGACACAATATAATTTATTTAACCCCTTTCCTTTAATTTTCGATGTTTCTAGTTTTTCTTTTTTTTTTTTTTTCCTGCTGAGAACAATGATGGTGAGGCTACGCTGGTGCATTCGTGTGTTGCTTCCTGCCTAACTCCCCAAATGCAAAGAGAGTAGTAGCCTTATCTGCCTTTGTCCCCACGTGCCTGGAACAGAACGTACAAACAGATGAACAGAAGTGGATAAACAAATAAAGTAAATGGATTCATCCTAATGGATGGAAGGGTTTATCTTTTTGTTCTCATGCACATTTCTGCAGAATACATTTCTAGAGGAGGAACCATAGAGTCAAGGGTTCTGGATCCTTACATTTTACTGCGTGTCACCACACTGGGCTCCAAGCCTGTGGTACTGGTTCATCTGCCCTCTGGTGGGTGGAGGTCCTAGACAGCCTGCAGCAGAGCTGTGTGCAGGTGGCTTTGGGTAACAATTCCAGGGAACGGGAGTGTGAGAGAGGGAAGGTCATCAGAGGCAGAGGGGAAGCCAGTTCAGGGGAGAGTTACCAAGCTGATCCCCACTGAGGGCATGGAGAGCTCCTTCCCCCTGGGGACCTTCTGAGGCACTGTGTAGAATGTGCCTCAGCATTTTCCCCTGGGCCATGTTCTTCCTGGACATGTACGTCCACCTCCTGAGCCTCAGCAGTCAGGGATCCCTGGACACAGGTCAACAACTTGCAGCCGACCCTGGGGCACCCCAGTTTATAAAGCAGTGAGGTAGACCCTAGCTGTGTAGACTCCCCTTAGCAGATTCTACTGAAAGCCCAGCACTGGCAAGAGGGGGCAACTCTACTTTTTCTCAGCTATTGATGGTGATTTTTTGTTGCCTCTTTTGCTGTTGGATGCAAACTTCTTCCAGGAGGAATCACCAAGGGAGGAGGGTGGAGCCCCCACCCCAGGTGCTGAACACACAGTGTGTGTGTATGTGTTTCTGGGGATCTATCTGTGTATTTCTCTGTCACCACCAACCTTGACGCCACCCACACCATCCCGTGGAGTGACAGCTGAGGTAAAGCTGAAGCTCTGAAGTAGCCCATAGGGCCGAAATTATGTGTAGACTAAATTGCAGCTGAAAAATCCCTCAAACTGCCCATAGAGCGCAGTAGATGGAAAGCTGGACTCAGTTAGGTCTGCAGAGCCCATTTTTCCTCCATCGTTGGATTTAATCTGTTTTTCCACTTCAGTGCTGTGGGGAGAGGGTTGTTTTCTTCAGGGGCAGTGTTGTATGAAATACACGTCTTTAACATCAGACCCACACTTGGCTCAGTGAGCGTTTCATACCACGCAAAACCCGGCAACCAAGACTTGCAGGGACAGTGGAACTCCATCTTCTGATGGTGTCCACGCCAGGTGTGGAGGGCAGGTTTGCTGGCACTGTCTGTATTATAGTGTGCTTGGGCTGTGTAACAAATACACAGACTGGGCAGCTTCAACAGCACACATTTACTGTCTCACAGTTCTGAAGGCTGGAAGTCCAAGACCAAGGTGTCAGCAGGTTTGGTTTCTTCTGAGGCCCCTCTCCTTGGCTTGCAGATGGCTTTTTCTCCCTGCATCGCCGCTCTGTGCATGTCTGTGTCCTCATCTCCTCTTCTTACAAGGACACCAGTCATGTTGGATTACAGTCCATCCTGGTGGCCTCACTTAATCTAACACCTTGAAAGTCCTATCTCCAAATACAGTCTCTCTCTGAGGTACCGGAGGATGGAACATCAACAAAGGAATTTCGGAGGAGAACACGATTCAACACCTCACAGTGTTGAAATCTCTCAATCTTTCTCCTCAGAGACACTTATGAAATCTCAATTGAAATCTCTCAATCGGTCAATCAATCAATCTCTCCCTCTCTCTCCCTGTCTCCATCTCTCTCCCTTTCTCTCTTTTCTGCTTATCTATCTATCTATCTATCCGTCCTTCCATCTGTATCTATCTATCTATCATCATCTATCAATCATGCACCTATTTATATCTATCTATCCTGTATATCTATCTGTCTATGTTGTATCTCTCTACCATGTATATCTACCTCTGTCTATCATCTACCTTCTGCCATGTTTATCTACCTATCATCTATTATCTAGCTATCTAGCTATCTTTTCATCTCTATATATCTCTCTCCCCACTCCCCTTTCTCTCTCTTTCTCCTCAGAGACCGCTTATGAGAGGAGACCACATGGATTTCCTTATTTAATTTTCACAACACCCTAAAGATAGATATTATTCTTCCCGTTGTATATATGAGGAAATGGAGCATCTTGAGGTTAGATAATTATTCCAAGATCACACAAATTAAGTAAGCACAAAAGCTGGGATTTGAGCTTGCATAACCTGACTCCAGAATCTATGCTTTGAATAGTAAAGGAGGCTGCTTTTTCAAGTATTTTTGACAATTTTTGCATTTTTTTGATAAGAGTTTTGGCCACATTCCATAGACTTTGAAATGTAGAGTTCTTTTTGATGTTATCTTCTAATTAATTAATCTGTTAGTATAATTATTTAATTTTTAATTTGAGAGTTAATTATAAATGCTTTTAAATTTCTAGGTTAGATGTGGAGGGCTATACTTTGTTGCCAGAATGTGGTATGCTCATTTTTTTGGGAGGGGGAGGGGACAGAGTCTGGCTCTGTCGCCCAGGCAGGAGTGCAGTGGCCAGATCTCAGCTCACTGCAAGCTCCGCCTCCCGGGTTCCCGCCATTCTCCTGCCTCAGCCTCCCAAGCAGCTGGGACTACAGGCGCCGCCACCACACCCGGCTAATTTTTTGTATTTTTAATAGAGACAGGGTTTCACTGTGTTAGCCAGGATGGTCTTGATCTCCTGACCTCGTGATCCGCCCACCTCGGCCTCCCAAAGTGCTGGGATTACAGGCATGAGCCACTGCGCCCGGCCTGGTATGTTCAATTGCTATCTATGTATCTCTGCCTCTGAGTTTGTCAAGACTTTCTTTATGGCACAGTCTATGAACAGTTTCTATAAATGATCCATGAACATTTAAAAAAGAGTTTCTGTTTGGTACAGAAATAGTATGTCTACTAAATAAAGCTTATTGTGTAAGCAATTCAAATGCTGTAATCATATTAACTCTTTATCTAATGAAATTATTAAATTTAGATATAAGTATTTTAAAACTCATTGTGATTTTATCAAAATAACCTTGAATTCCTAAATTATTTTTTCTTTAAATAGAAGTAGGTCTCTGCAATGTGATTTGGTAAGTGTATATGGCTGCCACAATTTCTTTAGAGATATTATCTTTTATCAATAAAATTCCTCAGCCTTATTTGATGTTTTCGGCCATAAAATGTGCTTTGCGTGATGTTGATATTTTTGCTATTTGTCATTGTTAGCATTTTCCTGATATATCCTTGCCCACTTCTTTATTTTCTACCTTTTCCTCTTTATCATTTTATTTTAGGTATGTACCTTAAAATAGCATTTAGTTAATTTTTGCTTTTTTATGTTGTTTATTCTTTTATTTTCAAATATAAGACATAGCAAGGGGAATAACTTGTTCCATGTACATTATTACTTATTGTGATTAATGCTATATCCAATCTTTCTCCTGCCTTCTCATTTTATGTTTTCTATTCATGATGATTTCTTTTTTTTTTTTTCATTTTTAAAAAAAATTTATTTTCAATATTTGCATTGTATTTTAGTGCATAGCCTGAACCCTTCATCCCACTCACTCTCCATGGGGAGGGGCCCCACGGCGTCAGCTGCCAGAACAGCTTTGGATACTGCCCTGCCCCTCCCTCCAGGGCTGTGCCCAGAGTAGCATTTTTTTTTTTTTTTCCCCATGCCCTGAAATTTTTTTGCATTTTTTGCAGAGACAGGGTTTCTCCATGTTGCCAAGGGTAGTCTCGAACTCCTGGGATCAAATGATCCGCCCACCTCAGCCTCCCAAATTGTGGAGATTACAGGCATGAGCCGCCACGACCAGCCCCCAGAGCAGCTATTTTTATTTAACTTTGCCTTAAATTGCAGAAAATTAACAAGTACGAAAATATATACAAAAAAGCAGAAAAAAGGAGTATTTCTTGTATTAATTTTACAAAAATTTCTTCAAAAATATTATGTTTGCAATCACAAAAAAAATTATTTAAAAAAATCAATCATAATCCTACAAGAAAGAGGCCTTTGAGTGAGGCCAGATGAAGAAAATTAGGTTGTGAGATCTTTCCTGAAACTCTGGTTCCCTGTTAACAGAAAAGGGCAGATCACCTGAAACCAGTTCACAAAATACAAATCTCCAGCGCCACACACACCTGCGGCTGAAACCCACGCCTTGACCCAGGGAAGGCTGCGCAGCCCCCTGCGCCTGGACGCCGTGTGTCTTCGTGAACCAGGAGTTGGACCCCGGGAACTTCTAAGATTCCTTCTTGTCCAGGTGAGGCCATATTTCAAAATCAGTTCGCAGCGAAATTTGGCCGACTTATTTGAGGGATTCCTTGGGTCGTTGGATTCTGGTGACCCGTCAGCGGCAGAGGGCAAGGGCTCTGCTGGGCATTGTGGAGTCACCGTTGGGGTTTCCTGGGCAACCCAAGCGCGTAGAGGGGGCCTGTGGGCACATTCAGGGGAGAGGACGCGAGGGGCCCTTTGGAGTCCTGGAGGCGGCAGCGGGGTTGTCCAGCCCGACGGCTCCCGAGACGTGGGCCCCGCGCTCCGAGAAGAGGCCTGCGCGGACCATGGCGGCCCCCCGGCTTGGTGGCCCCCGGCGCGGCGGCGCGCAGCATGAGCTGCTGGAGAAGGCGGCGCGGCTGAAGCGGGGCCCCGCTCCGCGCCGGGAGCCAGAGGCGGTCGGGCGGCGCGTGGTGGCCGGCGACGGCGGCTCCTGCTCGGGCTGCTGGTGCTGGCGGCGGCTGTTCCGCAGCCCGCGCAGGAAGCAGCTCAGGCAAGCTCTCGCGCGCTCAGGCAAGGCGGCCCCGGAGCGCGGCCTGTGGGGCTCCTCGAGCCTGCAGAGGCTGCTCCAGAAGCTGGCGACGTGGAGGCGGCGCTACCTGCGGTGCAAGGAGCGGCCCGACCGGCTGGAGGAGATCCCGCTGCTGGTGCTGGACCGCGCGCAGGGCGCCCACGAGGCCGCGGCCCGACCCCAGAGCAGCGCCCCCGGGCGGGCAGAGCAGGCCGCTCCCGCCCGCCAGCCCCGCCGCCGGTCAGCCTCGAGGAGCCGGCCCCTCTTTGCGCCCCCTGTGCACGCTCGCCATTGTTTTGTTTTTTTTGGTCAACAAAAGCAATAAATGAAAGTAAACGCAGCATCGTAGGAATGAAAGCACATGGAATGTTGGGGGGATGTGCGTGGATCTTGAGGTTCGTAGCGCGCTAAACCGGCCGCGTCCTCCTCGCAGCCTCTCTTTGGCCCGAGGGCCTCGGTGCAGTAACTGAAGCCTGCGGGTGCCGCGGAGCCCTGGGTTTCCCCCGCTCAATCGGGGGCGGACTGGCTCTTTCTAAACACCTTTTCTTCTTTTTCTTTCCTTTCTTTCTTTCTTGAGATGGAGTTGCGCTCTTGTTGCCCAGGCTGGAGTGCAATGGTGCCATCTCGGCTCACCACAACCTCTGCCTCCCGGGTTCAAGCGATGCTCCTGCCTCAGCCTCCCAAGTGGCTGGAATTACAGGCATGCGCCACCATGCCAGGCTAATTTTGTATTTTTAGTAGACGGAGTTTCTTCAGGTTGGTTAGGCTGGTCTCGAACTCCCGACCTCAGGGGATCCACCTACCTCGGCCTCCCAAAGTGCTGGGATTATAGTCATGATGATTTCTTATTGCTTCCTTCTTTCACCTTTCTTGCCTCTTCCTTCTTTGATCATTTTTTTGTCTTTTTTTCTTCCCCTAGCAATATGAAAAATTACATCTAAGTGTTATTCTAACAGTGGTCACCTTTATAAGAAATGTATTTTATTCTACATGATTCTATCAAAGTTAAGAAGTAAACATTATTCATAAACACCAGCCCTCATGTAAGCCAAGAATTTTAACATGCACTTACTTCCCTTTTCTTCTCCTTATCACTGGGGTTTTACTAAATGATCTAGAATTTAATTCGTATTTCTCCCTCTACCATCCATTCCTTAAAAAATAGCCTTGGGGGCTGGGCATGATGGCTCACACCTGTAGTCCTAGCTACTTGGGAGGCTGAGGCAGGAGGATGGCTTGGGGTCAGTAGTTAGAGACCAGGCTGGAAACATAGTGAGACCCCATCTCGCTAAAATTTTTTCTAAAAATTAAGCTGGCGTTGTGGTTCATGACTGTCATTACAGCTACTCTGGAGGCCGAGGTCGCTTGAGCCCGGGGGTTCAGGGCTACAGTGAGCTATGATCGTGTCACTGTATTCCAGCCTGGGCAACAGAGTGAGATCCTGTTTCAAAAAAAAAAAAAATAGTTTAAAACTCATTAATTTTCAATATTGCATGCAATGAGAATTTGGAGGTTGCAAGCAGTTTCAGTATCTTAGGATGTATAAGTCAGGATTCTCCAGGAAAATGAAATCAATAGTATATAACGTGTGCGTGTGTATGTGTGTGTATATATATAATATATATACATATTTATTATTTGTATATATATAATATAGATACATATTTATTGTTTGTATATATATTATATATATGTGATTTATTATAAAATATTGGCTCAACCAATTATGGAGGCTGAGGAGTCCCATGATTTGCAGTCTGCGTGCTGGGGACCCAGGAAAGCTGGTGGTTTAGCTGGAAGCCTGAGAACTGGAGAGCTGATGGTGCAGATTCCAGTCTGGGTCTGAAAGCCTGAGAACTAGGAGCACCAAGGCAGGAACAGATCAATGTGCCAGCTCAAGCAGCCAGGCAGAGAGAAAATGCCTTCTTCCTCTGCTGTTTGTTCTACTGAGGCTCTTAATGACTTAGAGGAGACCCGCCCATCTTGGGGAGGGAAGGGTGATCTGCTTTATGCAGTCCACCAGTTCAAGGCTAATCTCTTCTGGAAACACCCTCACAGACACACCCAGAATAATGTTTAACCACACATCCGGGCACCCTGTGGCCCAGATATATTGACACCTAAAATTAACCCTCAAAGGTGGAGGGAAAAAAGTCATTTTTGGTCAAATACTACTCTTTATCCTAAAGAGCCCCTTTAAAAGTCAGGTAAGAAAATTACTCATTAGGGAAAGGCTTGAATTAACCTAAATGCAATTGTTTCAGATTAAGATGTTGTGGTTTTTTGCTTGCTAGAGTATATATTTGTTAATCTGGATTAAGACCAATCTACGATGAAAGTCACTGTTTGTTCTTGGGAGACACTTATGTCTCCTTCCGAGTCACTGGCTCTGAAGGCAGGTTGGTCTTGTAGCCTGGGTTTCACGCAAGGCTGATTTTCTCTTCATTTTATGTAGAAGGAATGACTGGACTTGGCACAGAGCTAACTGTTCTGGACCAGTAGTGTCCCAATACAGGCTCTTTAGGATTGAATGCCCAAGTGTTTGAGGGAAAAGTATTGGAGATATTGGGATCATCTCACTGGCTCATGAGAATGTGGCGAAAAGTCTTGGGTTGGGTTCAGGAAACTCAGAAGGCAATAAGAGTTTCTACTGTCAATCAACTGTTATTTCGTATTAATTGGTGGTCATTGTGTGTATTTTTAATTTATGCAACTGCATACATTTACGATTTACCTTCTTAGTTCTGTAGCTTTCTTTGCTTTACAATTTCTATCTCCTTTTGCCATGGTATCATGTCTGGTGAGACTTTCTTCAGTTGATGTACCAATTCCAAAGTTTTCTTTTCTCTTTTTTTTTTTTTTTTTTTATACAGAGTTTTGCTCTTGTTGCCCAAGCTGGAGTGCAATGGTACAATCTCAGCCCACCGCAACCTCTGCCTCCTGGGTTTAAGACATTCTTCTGCCTCAGCCTCCCAGGTAGCTAGGACTACAGGCATGCGCCACAACGCCCGGCTAATTTATGCCTGGCTAATTTTGTATTTTTAGTAGAGACGGGGTTTCTCCATGTTGGTCAGGCTGGTCTTGAACTCCCAACCTCAGGTGATCCGCCCACTTCGGACTCCCAAAGTGCTGGGATTACAGACGTGAACCACCATTCTTCATTTGCAGGGATTGATAGCCAGATATGGAACTATATAAAAGAACAGTGTTCTTTTTAGCGTTCAGTTCCTTGATCTAATGTTATATTTCTTCAATGATTTTTCTCACCTCTACAACTATTTTCTGTATCCCTAGTGGGTTCTAGGAGTCTTTTGTTGTAGTTTTATTCTTTTAGATGTCACTGTGAATACCAGTCAGAATTTATAAAAGATATCTTCTGTTTCCTACAGTAAATCTTTTTAATTGAAAGTCCTTCATGCCAATTGCCTGGTTTAATTTCCTTTCTGTTTGCTCATTCTCCTCAAGAGTCCAATAAGTTACCTTTGCTTGATTGTATTGGTAAATTACAGTCTAGGCTGCTAGGACTCCAACAGCATCTTGAATGGGTTTATGTATCTTTCCTTTTCTAGCACATCCTGATGGAACATACTCAAGCCCCCATTCCAGTGAGGCTATTAACTGGGAGAATGTTCTAGAATCAAGGAGGGCAACCAGCTACCTTGCTTGAGAGGCTTTGGGGTGTTCCAGTGGCTCCCTACACACCTGCCAAAAGCTGATTCACTGAACACATTGCATCATTGTGTGTCAGTGAATAAGGTTGTTATATAGTTAAATTTAAACTGTGTTCCCTCTGGCTGATAGTTTTTCAAGTTGGTAAAAATGACAGAAGGTTTCCTTCCTTTCAGTGTCGTTGTCATTCTTATGATTCCTTTTTATAGGTTTCCGAGAGGGTGTTTAAAAATTACAAGCATATTCTCATTATTCTTAGAAGTCTTCCAGTATCTTTTAACAGAGTAGATGTGTCTTTATGTACATTAATATACATGATTTAATTATTCAAGTTATTAATTTAAAACCTGAAGTGCACCTAGATATAGAAAGGAAGTGTTACATTCTATGAAGAATCCCTGGGCTGGGACTTAGATCTAGAGTCCAGTCCTGGCACGACACGAGCTGTGTGACTCTCACAAATCATATCACCTCCCTGGGCCTCAGTTTCAATGTTCTCATCTGTCAAATGAACGCTGATTATTCAGACATGTTGCATCCTATTCAGTTCTTCATTTGCAGGAATTAATAGCCAGATAAGGAACTAGATACAAGAACATAAAAAAGTAAAATGCTGGAAGAAGAATGAGGAGGAGAAGGAGGAAGAGGAGGAGAGGAGGAGGAAGAAGAAGAGAGGAGGAGAAAAAGAAGGACAAGAGAAGAGGAATGCCTTTAGTATGTTCTAAGTCAACTGGGAGAAACCACATTAATTTTAAAATTTTTCAGTAATTTGGGGGCTGGGCACGGTGGCTCACGCCTGTAATCCCAGCACTTTGGGAGGCCGTGGTGGGCGGATCACGAGGTAAGGAGATCAAGACTATCCTGGCTAACACGGTGAAACCCTGTCTCTACTAAAAATACAAAAAAATTAGCCAAGCGTGGTGACGGGTGCCTGTAGTCCCAGCTACTCAGGAGGCTGAGGCAGGAGAATGACATGAACCCGGGAGAAGGAGCTTGCAGTGAGCCGAGATCGTGCCACTGCACTCCAACCTGGGCAGCACAGCAAGACCCCATCTCAAAAGAAAAAAAAATTCGATAATCGTTATATTACAACAAAGTACATTATTAAATAAGAGAAGAGAGGAGTGAGATCTTTACACTTCCAGGAGGTTTGAGCATGATTAGGAATTCTTTTATCGAGGAGACTCAATGCCCAGGTTGAAATGTTGGCCAGGAGTTTGTCACAAGGACCAGTGAGCAGTGGGGGGAACGACCAGCATATGCCAAAGGGTGGACGCTCTGTGAGGAGGCTGGGAGGAGGCTTGGGTTTGGGCACAGATTGAGAGATCTTGGGGCCTACTAAAGATAAGGCACCTGCGGGACATTACAGGAGACGATCTAGAGCCCAGGTAAGGGGCGGTAGAGCAAATTTGGGGGACAGTTTAGCAGAGCTGATGGCATGAGCCCCAAAGGGGATGAGTGATGGTTTGCAGAAGAGTAATAGAAGAGTGCTCACTCACCTAAGGATGTATAGAGACCTGGAAAAAGGGCAGTGACTGCTTAGAAGGGCTAGAAAACCCAGGCCCCCAGTGCAGAGCAACGTGTTCGTAATGGAAGGAGCATTTGATGAGGGTTTAAACAATTTTTGTTTCCAGTAGACAAAGATCCAGAGGGTACTAAAGAGAAAGTGGGGAAGGTGGCAAATAGTGGCATTCCAAGTGGGAGAAAGCTGGGGCAGCTGCATGGGGCTGGCAATGCCAGGGAGGACAGGTGGCCAGCAGAGCTGGAGGATGGTGGGGATGAGAAACAAGGTGGGCTCAGATGGCCTCAGGTCTCCTTGTCAAAACAGAGTAGGCTACTGGAAACCTCATGACAACAGGAAAGAAGAAGTAATTAGCAAGAATTCCTGCCTAACAATTTTCATAAGTATGCTGTTTAAATGTAAATGCACGACAGCCAGTGTAATTAAGTTAATAGTTGGTCTGAGAAGAGCCATTCCAAATGAATAGTAGCCTGTTCCTCAGTGGCTTTGCTTGTCAGAGTGGTCACATTGTGCCCTCCCCAGTCAAGTCCTGGGTACTGCTGCACACTCCTTACTGAGCTTCCCTTTGTTGCTGGTGATTGCATCTACAAAGGTCTTTCAGGTGATGATCGTTTAATTAGAAATTGCTCACTGAAATTAATGGTGCAGGCCTCTATAGCTATCAGGTGGCCTTCAGAAGCTAATTTTTATTGAAGTGTATTTTTAATTAGTGCAAACAGGAACATTTCCAAGCAGTGCCAATTCAGCAGTTCCATTGTGTCTCACAGGAGGTTGAACATTCAAGGTGGAGTCATGCACAGACAGGGAGGGCACTAATGTGAAGGCACAGGCTTGTTTAGAGAGCACCCCTGGCAACACCAGGGGAAAGACGATGTCACTCTTGCAGAATAGGGTGGTTTCTCCTTTCTTGACATGTGCAGCCAGTCATTAATTGGGATATACTGTAGACACTGTTAAAAGAATAAACTGTGCTATTAGATACACAGTCCTGTATGAATTATCTGACACTGTTACAAGGTATACACATCTTTTTCCGGCTCTGATTTCTGCACTCTATATTTTGTTGCTATGCTTACTTCACATTGGTTTCCTCAAATCCCATAGATGCACTAGGAACTAATGACGACCACTAGAAACAACTGCCAAATCAGTGCAAATTCCCCCCTGTTGGCAACTCCAAGGACCCTTGTTCACCTTCTCCCTCTAGGCTTCTTCCTTCTCCTCCTTCTTCTTTTTTTAAGTGAGAGGGTCTCATTCTGTCACCCAGACTGAAATACAATGGCCCAATCTGTACAATCGTACAGAAATTATATGATCTGCTCATTGCAACTTTGAACTCCTGGGCTCAAGGAATCCTCCTGCCTTAGCTTCCCAAATAGCTAGGACTACAGGTGCATATCACCAAGACTGGCCAATTAAAATACAAACAAACAAACAAAAACTTTTGTGGAGATGGGCTCTCACTATATTGCCCAGGCTGGTCTCAGACACTTGGCCTTAAGTGATCCTCTTACCTCAGCCTCCCAAAGCTCTGAGTCCCCTCTGGATTCTGAAAGGACTATAGGCAAGAGGAGTCCTGGATTTATTATCAAGGCATCACCGGAGTAGGAATATTCCTAGCATCCCAGATTGGAATGATAGGAGCTTTTCAAAACGAGGTTAAAGAAGAGTGATTTTGTTTTCTTGTATAACCAGTAACATAGTTCAGCTAGTTAGTGGGTTAAACAGACTTTTTTCTCCAAAGGGGTTACCTTGTGTATGTAGTGACTGCTTATTATGGTGTTGCGATTTCCAAGCACCTGACTTTTAATTGAAACTGTTTGGGCCTGTAGATTTTTTGTTTTTATTGCTGGAAAAGTTTTAACTATGAATTCAATTTCTTTAATAGATGTAGTATTTTTCAGGTTATTTCTTCTTGAGTGAACTTTGGTAGTTTGTACCTTCAAGGAATTTGTTCATTTCATTTCAGTTGTCAAATATTTGACATTTGTTTAAGTAGTACATTATTATATATTTAATATCTGTAGGATCTGTAATATCTTCACTTTTATTCCTGATGTTGCTAATTTGTGTCTTCTCTCTTTGTTAGTTTGGTTTATGAATTTTGTTGATCTTTTCAAAGAACCAGCTTGTGGTTTTATTAATTCTCTCTATTGGTTTGCTGTTTTACATTTCATTAATATCTGTCCTGTCCTTACCTTTTATGTCCTTGCTTCTGCATGCTTTGGGTGTTACGGTTTTCTTATTTATTTATTTGTTTATTATTATACTTTAAGTTCTAGGGTACATGTGCATAACGTGCAGGTTTGTTACATATATATACTTGTGCCATGTTGGTGTACTGCACCCATCAACTCATCAGCACCCATCAACCCGTCATTTACATCAGGTATAACTCCCAATGCCATCCCTCCCCCCTCCCCCCTCCCCGTGATAGGCCCCGGTGTGGGATGTTCCCCTTCCCGAGTCCAAGTGATCTCATTGTTCAGTTCCCACCTATGAGTGAGAACATGCGGTGTTTGGTTTTCTGCTCTTGCGATAGTTTGCTGAGAATGATGGTTATGGTTTTCTAAGGTGAAAGCTTTGATTATTGATTTTAGACCATTCTATTTTTTTCCTCTATTACATGCATTTAAAGTTACACATTTACCTCTAAGCACTGCTTTAGCTGTTTCCCACAAATTTTGACATGTCGTATTTTCATTTTCATTTAGTTCAATTATTTTTTATTTCCCAAGACTTTCTTTTTGATCTGTGATAATTTACAAGTGTATCTTTTTAAATGATGCTTTTTATTTTAAGATAATTGTAGATTCACATGCAGTTATAAGAAATAATCCTAGAAATCTCATGTACCCTTCACACAGTTTCTCCAAGTGGTAACATCCTGCATAACTATAGTACAATATCACAATCAGGAAATTGGTATCAATACAATCCACCAATCTCATTTAGATTTCAGTAGTTTTACATGCACTAATTTGTGTGAATGTATTTAGCTCTATGCAATTTTTTCCATGTATAAATTCACGTAATCACCACCATAGTCAAAATACAGAAATGTTTCATCACCACAAAGATCCCTTGTGCTATCTTCTACCTTCATATAATCACAGGCACACAACTCTCCCCGTCCCTCTATCTCTAATGCCTGGTAACCACTGATCTATTCCTAATCTCTATAATTTATCATTCTAAGAATGTTATCTAAGTAGAATCATATAGTATGTGATCTTTTGGGATTGGCTTTTTGTCACTCAGCATAATTCCCTTAAGATCCATCCAAGTGGTTTCATGTTGTCTATAGTTCATTCTTTTAAAATTCTGTGTGGTATTCCATGGTATGGAGGTACGTCAGGTTAGTTAACCATTCACCTATTGAAAAACATTTATGTTTTTTCCCTCATTTTTGGTTGTTGCACATAAAGCACCTAAACATTTGTGTGTAGGTTTTGGTATGAACACAAATTCTCAATTCTCTAAAATAAATGGTCGAGTGCAATTTCTGGGTTGCATATGGTAAGCATACATTCAGTTTTATAAGACACTGCCAAGCTGCTTTTCAGAACAGCTGTATCATTTTACATTCTCACCAGCAATGTATGAGTGATTCAATTTCTCTGCATTCTCACCAGAATTGAGTGTTATCACTATTTTTTAAATTTTAGCTATTCTGATAATTCTGGCAAGTGTTGTGATATTTCATGATAGTTTTAAAAGTTTTTTTTGAAGGTTAATAATGTTAACATCTTTTTTTTTGAAGGTTAATAATGTTAAACATCTTTTCATGTGATTACTTGTCATTTATATATCCTCTTTGGTTAAATGTCCACTCATGTCATTGGTCCATTTTCCAATTTTCCGGTTGAATTGTTTGCTTTTGCTTTTGAGTTTTGATGGTTATTTATGTATAGATACTTACATAAATAACAGTCCTTTGTTGGACATATGGTTTGCAAGTATCTTCTCCCAGTGTGCGGCTTGTCTTTTTATCTTTTAAGAAGGTCTCTTGCACGGTGAAAGTTTTAAATTTTGATGACGGTTAGAGTATCAATTTTTACTTTTATGCAGTGTGCTTTTTATTCCAAATCCAAGAACTTTAAGTAGCCTTAGCTTCTGAAGATTTTCTTCTATTTCTCCAAAAATTTTGTACTTTTATATTTTATATTTAAGTCTGTGATCCATTCTCTGTTAACTTTTCATAAGCTATGGGGTTTAGATCAAGATTCTCTTTGTCTCCTTTTTATTGCCTATTGGTGTCTGATTGCCCTAGTACCACTTGTGGAAAGCTTATCCTTCCTTCATTGAGTCACACTTTTGTAAAAAACCAGTTGGTCACATTTGTGTGGGTCTATTTCCATATCTCTATTCTGATGCATTAATCTATGTGTCTGTCTCTGCACCAATACTACAATACCTCAAGTACTGTAACTACAGATAACAACAATAACAATACTAATGATAAGCCTTAATATTGGGTAAAATGATCTTTTCCACTTTCTTCTTTTTTAAACTTATTTATTTTTTCAGGGGTTTGAACATTTCTATAAAAAATTGAGAATAACTTGCTATATCTACAAAATACCCTTGCTGAGATTTGAATAGAAATTGCATTAAACCTATAGATCAGTTGGGGGAGAATTGTCATCTTTACTATATTGTCTTTCAATCCATGAACATGGTATGTCTTCCATTTATTTAGGTTTTATTTTATTTCTTTTATTAGCAACTCATAATTTTTAATATAACAACTATGTACACATTTTGTTAGATTTACGCCTAATTATTTTTAAGAGTAATTGTAAACAATATGTGTTTTTAATTTCAGTTTCCACCTGTTCATTGTTAGTATACAGAAACATTATTTTTCTGTGTTGATCTTGTATTCTGCTGTGACCTTGAAAAATTCAGTTATTAGTTTTAGGATGGTTTGAAAATCCCTTGGAATTTTCAACACAAATCATTATGTCATCTTCAAATAGGAAAAGTCAGAAGTGTGTTTTTAAATTTCCAAATATTTGAGGATTCCCAAACATCTTTCTGTTATTGATTTCTAGTTTAATTCCATTACGGCCAGAAAGGAGACTTGATATGCTTTCTGCATACATTAAAGCAGACTTTAAACAATTTAAAATCATTAAATTTTATCTTACATCTCAGGATATGATTTATTTTGAGATCCAGGTACTTTTGAAATAAATGTGTATTCTGCTGCTTTGGGATAAAGTGTTCTATAAATGTTAATTAAATCAAGTTGGCTGATAGCGTTGTCCAGATCTTCTACATCTTTGCTGATTATCTGTCTATTTGTTGTATCAATTACTCAGAGACAAGTTTTGGAGCATACAGATGTATTTGTGAATTTGTTACTTTCTTACTTTAGTTCTATTTGGTTTTGCTTCATGTATTTTGAAGTCCCACTTTTTATGTGCACATGCATCTAAGATTGTTATTTCTTCTTGGTGATTGACCTTATTATCATTATGTTATGTCACTCTTTATCTCTGGAAATTTTCCTTCTCCTGAAGCCTACTTTGTTTGCTATTAATATAGACACTCCACTGTCTTTTGATTAGTGTTTCCATGTTATATCTTTTTCCATCCTTTTAACCTATCTGTATCATTTTATTTAATGTGGGTTTCTCATAGACAGCATGTAGCTGGGTTGCAGTTATTCATTGAATCTTTTAATGTCTGTCGTTTAATCAGTGTATTTGGATGATTTATATTTAATAAAATTATTGATATGTTTGAATTTAAATGTGCTGTTTTATTATTTGTTTTTTAGCTTGTCTTCATGTGTTTTTGGTTGTTGTTCTGTTCCCTTTATCCTGACTTCTTTCAGGTTATTTGAACATTTTTCAGTATTTCATTTTAATTATTTCTTGGATTTTGCCTGTATCTCTGTATTTTTTATTATTTTTTATTTTTTTGTAGAGATGGGGTCTCACTATGTTTCCTAGGCTGGTCTCAAACTCCAGGCCTTAAGTGAACCTCCCACTTTGGCCTCTCAAAATTTAAGGATTACAGGCCAGGCACAATGGCTCACACCTGTAATCCTAGCACTTTGGGAGGCCGAGGCAGGCAGATCACAAGGTCAGGAGATTGAGACCATCCTGGCTAACATGGTGAAACCCAGTCTCTACTAAAAATACAAAAAGAATTAGCGAGGCATGGTGGCGGGCACTTGTGGTCCCAGCTACTCGGGAGGCCAAGGCAGGAGAATGGCATGAACCCAGGAGGTGGAGCTTGCAGTGAGCCTAGATCGCACCACTGCACTCTAGCCTGGGCAACAGGCTTGAGACTCCGTCTCAAAAAAAAAAAAAAAAAAAAAAAACTAATAATAAAATAAAGATTACAGGTATTAACCACTGCACCTAATCCATTCCTATTTTTTAATGGTTACTCTGGTATTAAAATATGCATGCTACATTTTTACAGTAAAGTAAAATATTTTATTACTTTAAGTATCACAAGACCTTAATGCGTTCATCATTCTTTTACTGTTTTCTCTGTTTTTCAGATTATGTAATTTCCATTAATCTATCTTCAAGCTCACTCACTCTTTCTTTTGTCATCTTCCTCCTGCTTTTAAGCCCACCCAGGAAATTTTAATTGCAGATATTATTTTTTTTTTAGTTTGAAATTTTCCATTTAGTTCTTTTTAATACTTTGTGTTTTTCAGCACGGAATTTCTATCTTTCCACTTGTTTCAATCATGTTCATTTTTATCTTATAAAGTGTAGTGATGATAGGTGCTTTAAAGATTTGTCTGATAATCCGAATATCCAGATCATCTCAGGTTTGCAGCTATTAATTTTTTCTCCTAAAGAATTGGACATATTTTCCTGAATTTTCATTGTTGTTTAATTTTGGATTGTATCCTAAATTTTCTAAATATTATCTTGTGAGACACTGGGTTCTGTTAAAATTCTCTAGATAGACTTGAGAACAAATAGAAAACCTTAACAAATCTGTCACACAAAAAGAGATTGAATTAGTAACAAAAACTTCCTAAAAAAGAAAAACCCAGGACCAGAAGGTTTCACTGATGAGTTCTATAAAACATTCTTTGAAAAAGAATTAACACCAGTGATTTTCAAACTCTTCCAAAAATAGAAGAGGAAGGAATACTTCCTAACTCTTTCTATGAGGCCAGCATTACCCTAGTATCCAAGGCAGGTAAATGTGTTACAAGAAAAGAAAACTATAGACCAATATCCTTTATGAAAGAACATGCCTTTTTTGCTCATCTGTGAGGTTTTTTTTTGCCTAGCATGAAACCTGGTTGACGATAGATACTCAGCAAATGGCAAGAAGTGGATGTAAAGAAGGGTGGAAGGATGGATAATTGAGTGGATGAATAGGTGGGTGGATGGATGGATGGATGAATGGATGCGTGGATGGATGGATAGATGAATAGATTATTTAACCCTAAGAATTATCTGGGAGATAAAGAAGTGAGTACCAATACTTCATTCTGAGTGATCAACAGCTCACTGAATGTTCCTTCCTTTCACCCATCCTCATGAGGACCTTTTAAACTTAGGTAGTGGCCCAGGGTCTCAAAAAACATGAACTCAAATGAATTTTAATGACCTTGGCAATGGAGCTGAATTTCTAATTTTCACTGATGGCCAAAGCCAAAAAAATCTTGGGCCCAACTTGGATTGGCACCATGTCCAATGGTAACCACAAACAAGTTTTATTCATGTTTAAAAGAACGATGCTGGGTCCCTATCTGACACCATATACAAAAATCAACTCAAAATGCACCAAAGACCTAAATGTAGGTACTAAAACTATAAAACTTTCAGAAGACAAATGGGGGTACAACTTCATGACCTGGACTAAGTAATAATTTCTTAGATATAACATCAAAGGCACAATTAACGAAAGAAAAAGTAGATAAATTGACTTTACCCAATTTAAAAACTTTTGTGTTTCAAAGGACACTATTGAGTGAAAAGACAAATAAGAGATAAAGGATACTACTGAGAGAGTGAAAATACAAACCAACAAATAAAAGAAAATATTTGCAATGTATATATCTGATAAGGGTTTATTATCCAGAATATGTAAATAACTGAATCTAGAGGACATTATTCTAAGTGAAAAAGCTAGGCATAGAAACAAAAATACTGTGTGATTTCACCTATACATCGAATCTAAAGGAAACGTTTTTAAGAAACCCAGAAAATTCACCTACATTTAAACAGAAAATAGAACTGTGGCTACCGTGTGTGTGTGTGTGTGTGTGTGTGTGTGTGAAATGGAGAGACATAGGTCAAGGGTGCAAAGTTAGAGTTCTGTAGAATGACTAAGTCTAGAGATGTGATGTACAGCATAGCGATCATAATTAATAATATTGTATTGTACACTGGACATTTGCTAAAAGCCAAAATTTTAGGTATTTTACCACAGAAAAAGGTAACTATATGAAATAATGGATATGTTAATTTGCTTGACTCTAGTAATCATTTTACTGTGTGTTATGCATATCAAAACATCACACTGCATACCTTACATATACACAGTAAAAATAAATAAATTAACAAATAAACCATAAACCAAACAACCCAATTTGAAAGTAAGCAAATAACTCGAATAGACATTTCTTTAAAAAGGTATACAGATGACCAATTAGCACGTGAAAGACACTTGCCATCATTAGCTATTAGGAAACATCAAAACCACAATGAAATACCACTTCACATTCACTAGGATGGTGAGAATAAAAAAATACAGACAATAACAAATGTCAAAGATACAGAGAAACTGGAACCCTCACACATGGTGGGCGGGAATGTAAAACAGCACAGCTGCTTTGGAAAACAGTTTGGCAGTTCTTCAACATGTTAAATATGGAGTTACCATATGACCCAGCTATTCTACTTCTAGGTATATACCCCAGAGAATGGGAAACAGGTGTTTAAATAAAAACGTCGACACTAATTTTCTTAACAGCACTATTCACAACAACCAAACATGGAAACAATCCAAATGTCTTTCATCAGTTGAATGGGTACACAATATATGGGATATTCATTTAATAGAAATAAAACCATAAAAAGGAATGAAGTACAAATATATGTTTATCCATGTTGTATTTATCTATGTGACATGGATAAATAGCAAAAACACTGCTAAGTGAAAGAAGTCACACACAAAAGATCACATATTGTACAATCCATTTATATGAAATATCTGGAATAGGTAAACCTATATGTAGAGAAAACAGATTGATGACTTCCAGGGATGGGGAGGAGTGGGGAATAGGAGTGACTGCTTAGTGGGTACAGGTTTTCCTTTTGTGGCGATGAAAATGTTTTGAAACTCAATTGACGTGATGGTGGCACACATTTTGAATGTACCTAATGCCATTGAAGAGCATACTTTAAAATTGTTTCTTTTGTGTTATGTGAATTTTGCCTCAAATAATACCCAAGCAACTCATAATCCCAGTGTAATCATGAGACAAATGTCAGACAAAGTTCAATCGATAGGGACATTCTGCAAACATTCTACAAAATACTCAACCAGTATTCCTCAAAACCACGGTCATATAAAACAAGAAAGCATGAAATAAGCTGTCACAGTTGAGACTAAATACAATATGCTGTGGTAGATGGAATCCTGGAACAAAGAAAGACAGGTAAAAACCAAGGAAATCCAAATAAACTATGAATTTTAGTTAAAAACAATGTGTCAATATTGATTTATTAATCGTAACGAATGTATCAGACTAGTGTAAGATGTAAATAATAGGGGAAATTGAGTGTGGGTCATAGGAGAATACTATGTTGTAAAAAGTAAAGTCTGTTCAAAAAATTACCTCTTCAGCATTGTTCTTTTTGTTTTGATGCACAAACTGGTTAGACTTAGACTCCAACTTCTGACTAAGCTCTTGTGGTAGATCAGTGTCCATTTCGATTCCAAAGCCCTTGCTGTGCTTTGTAAGCACCCTGTGTGTGTGCCACTCAGGGTCTCATCTGGACGTTCTCGGGCTGGGGTTTAGATTGCAGCTCAGTTTTCAAAGCCCTTGCTAAATGCTTCTTCAGGTCTATTCCATGCATGTGCATCTCAAGGGTGAGCCTGGGACTTAGGAATGTCCATTCACAGAATTGGGGGATGCCTGTCTCCAGCTCTCATCTGGTGAGGTTGAGAGGTGAAGCCAGCTGGACTTCCTGGGTTAAGTGGGGACTTGGAGAACTTTTCTGTCTAGCTAAAGGTTTGTAAATGCACCAATCTGCACTCTGTGTCTAGTTAAAGGTTTGTAAACACACCAATCAGCACTCTGTAAAAACAGACCAATCAGCACTCTGTAAAAACAGACCAATCAGCACTCTGTAAAATGGACCAATCAGCTCTGTAAAATGGACCAACTAGCAGGACGTGGGTGGGGCCAAATAAGGGCACCTGAGCCAGCAGCAGCAACCCGCTGGGGTCACCTTCCACACTGTAGAAGCTTTGTTCTTTCGCTCTTCACAGTAAATCTTGCTGCTGCTCACCCTTTGGGTCCGCACTACCTTTATGAGCTGTAACACTCACCACAAGGGTTTGCAGCTTCATTCCTGAAGTTAGCAAGACCATGAACCCACTGAGAGGAGAAAACCACTCCGGACGTGCCACCTGTAAGAGCTGTAACACTCACTGTGAAGGTCTGTGGCTTTACTCCTCAAGTCAGTGAGACCACGAACCCACTGGAAGGAAGAAACTGGGACACATCTGAACATCTGAAGGAACAAACTCTGGACACACCATCTTTAAGAACTGTGACACTCACCGCAAGAGTCCACAGCTTTGTTCTTGAAGTCAGCGAGACCAAGAACCCACCAGAAGGAATAAATTCTGGACACATTTTGGTGACCACGAAGGGACAATCACCAAGCAGTGAGTACCATGGGACCCCTTTCGCTTGCTATTCTGTCCTATTTTTCCTTAGAATTTGGGGGCTAAATACCGGGCACCTGTCAGCCAGTTAAAAGCAACTAGCATGGCCACTGGACTAAAGACACGGGTGGCAGGCTTTCTGGGAAAGGGCTCTCTAACAACCCCTGACTCTTCGGAGCTGGGAACGTTGGTTTGCCTGGAACCAGTTTCTGCTTTTCCTGTACTTCTAGGCTGAGCTGAGGGTCAACAGAGAGGAAATCTATTCAGCTCTGGGGTCCCGACAACAAGTTGGTTGACCCTGTGGCCATGAGCAGAAGTCTTAAAGTCATGTCATCCAAGTGAGACTTGCCTGTCTATCCTATCTATCCTGACCCTTGCCTCCTGGGTCCTAATGCTTGTCAGACAAACTTCTTCTTGCCTCTCTTCTCTGAGGCTAGCCTGCTTCTAAAAACCACTCCCTGTCTGGTGCTTTTCTAGTTTCTCCTATAAGAATGATTTCTAGTATAAATTTCAGGACTCTGTTACCTTCTTTAAGCACCAGGTCTCACCATCAGAAAGACATAATTTTTGCCCAAAGCCCCAGTGTGGTGGGGGTACTATCTGGAATTTTAGGATCCCTCCTCAGACCAGCAGACCTAACAAAAGCTATTCCTGAAGCTGGGATATGGGGAGCTTCAGAAATGGTATCTTTCCTATTCAAATAAGTGAGGACAAAAAGCGTCACTCTTCCAACTCTGGAGATCCCTTCCCTCCCTCAGGGTATGGCCCTTCACTTCATTTTTGAGGCATAACGTCTTTATAGGACAGTGGCAAGGTCCCAATACTAACAGGGGAATGCTTAGAATACTAACAGGTTTTCGAGAATGCATCGGTAAGGGCCACTAAGTCCGACCTTCCTCGGTCCTCCTGTGGTCTAGGAGGAAAACTAGTGTTTCTGCTGCTGCATCAGTAAGTCCAACTATTCTGATCAGCAGGGTCCAGGGACAATTGCTGGTTCTCAGGCAAGAGGTGTTTCTGCTGCTGCATCGGTGAGTGCAACTATTCTGATCAGCAGGGTCCAGGGACCATTGTGGGTTCTTGGGCAAGAGGTATTTCTGCTGCTGTGTCAGTGAGCGCAACTATTCTGATCAGCAGCATACAGGGACTCTTGCGGGTTCCTGGGCAGGGGGAAAACAAACAAGTCAAAACTGCAGGTAGTTTTGTCTTCCAGATGGGAAACACTCAGGCATCAGCAGGCTCACCTTTGAAAGACATCCTAAGTCACTGGGACCAATTTGACGACCCACAAACCCTGAAAAAGAGGTGGCTCATTTTTTTCTGCACTATGGCTTGGCCCCAGTATTCTCTCTCTGATGGGGAAAAATGGCCACTTGAGGGAAGTACAAATTACAATACTATCCTGCAGCTTGACCTTTTCTGTAAGAGGGATGGCAAATGGAGGGAAATACCTGGTGTCCAAGCTTTCTTTTCACTGATGGGGAAAACACAACTATGCAAAGCTTGCAATTTACATCCCACAGGAGGACCTCTCGGCTTACCCCCGTAGCCTAGCCTCCCTATAGCTTCCTTTCCTATTAATAAGTCTCCTCCAATCTCCCCCACCCGGAAGGAAACAAGCAAAGAAATGTCCAAGGGACCACAAAAACCTCTGGGCTATTGGTTATGTCCCCTTCAAGCTGTAGGGGGAGGGGAATTTGGCCCAACCCGGGTACATGTCCCCTTCTCCCTGTCTGATTTAAAGCAGATCAAGGCAGACATGGGGAAGTTTTCAGATGATCCTGATAGGTATATAGATGTTTTACAGGGTCTAGGGCAAGCCTTCAATCTCACTTGGAGAGATGTCATGCTATTGTTAGATCAAACCCTGGCCTTTAATGAAAAGAATGTGGCTTTAGCTGCAACCCAAGAGTTTGGAGATACTTGGTATCTTAGTCAAGTAAATGATAGAATTACAGCCAAAGAAAGGGACAAATTCCCTACTGGTCAGCAAGCCGTCCCCAGTGTGGATCCCCACTGGGACCTCAACTCAGATCATGGGGACTGGAGTCATAAACATCTGTTGACCTGTGTTCTAGAAGGACTAAGGAGAATTAGCAAAAAGCCCATGAATTATTCAACGATGTCCACCATAACTCAGGGAAAGGAAGAAAATCCTTCTGCCTTCTTTGAGTGGCTAAGGGAGGCCTTAAGAAAATATACTCCCCTGTCACCCGACTCCTTCAAGGGTCAATTGATCCTAAAAGATAAGTTTATTACCCAATCAGCTGCAGATATCAGGAGAAAGCTCCAAAAGCAGGCCCTGGGCCCTGAACAAAATCTGGAGGCATTATTAAACCTGGCAACCTCGGTGTTCTATAATAGGGACCAAGAGGAACAGGTCCAAAAGGAAAAGCGAGATCAGAGAAAGGCCACAGCCTTAGTCATGGCCCTCAGACAAATAAACATTGGTGGTTCAGATTGGATAGAAAATGGAGCAGGCCAATCACCTGGTAGGACTTGTTACCAGTGTGGTTTGCAAGGACACCTTAAAAAAGATTGTCTAACGAGAAACAAGCCGCCCCCTCATCCGTGTCTGCTATGCCAAGACAATCACTGGAAGTCACACTGCCCCAGAGTGCAATGGTTCTCTGGGCCAGAAGCCCCCAACCAGATGATCCAACAACAGGACTGAGGATGCCTGGGGGAAGCACCAGCTCATGTCATCACCCTCACTGAGCCCTGGGTACGTTTAACCGTTGAGGGCCAGGAAATTGACTTCCTCTTGGACACTGACGCGGCCTCTCAGTGTTAATCTCCTGTCCCGGACAACTGTCCTCAAGGTCCGTTACCATCCGAGGAATTCTGGAACAGCCTGTAACCAGGTATTTCTCCCACCTCCTCAGTTGTAATTGGGAGACTTTGGTCTTTTCACACGCCTTTCTTGTTATGCCTGAAAGTCCCACACCCTTATTAGGGAGGGATATATTAGCCAAAGCTGGAGCTATTATCTACATGAATATGGGAAACGAGTTACCGATTTGTTGTCCCTACTTGAGGAGAGAATTGACCCTGAAGTCTGGGCATTGAAAGGACAATTTGGAAGGGCAAAACATGCCCACCCAGTCCAAATCAGGCTAAAAGACCCCACCGCTTTTCCTTATCAAAGGCAATATCCCTTAAGGCCTGTAGCTTATAAAGGATTACAGGATATTGTTAAACATTTAAAAGCTCAAGGTTTGGTAAGGAAATGCAGCAGTCCCTGCAACACCCCAATTCTAGCAGTACAAAAACCGAATGGTCAGTGGAGACAAGTGCAAGATCTTAGACTCACCGATGAGGCATTAATTCCTCTCTATCCACTTGTACCCAACCCCTATATCCTGCTCTCTCAAATACCAGAGGAAGCAGAATGGTTCACTGTTCTGGACCTCAAGGATGCCTTCTTCTGTATTCGCCTGCACTCTGACTCCTAGTTTCTCTTTGCCTTAGAGGATCCCATAGACCACATGTCCCAACTTACATGGACAGTCTTGCCCCAAGGGTTTAGGGATAACCCTCATCTGTTTGGTCAGGCACTGGCCCAAGATCTAGGCCACTTCTCAAGTCCAGGCACTCTTGTCCTTCAATATGTGGATGATTTACTTTTGGCTACCAGTTCAGAAGCCTCAGGCCAGCAGGCTACTCTAGATCTCTTGAACTTTCTAGCTAATCAAGGGTACAAGGGCGTCTAGGTCGAAGGCCCAGCTTTGCCTACAGCAGGTCAAATATCTAGGCCTAATCTTAGCCAGGGGAATCAGGGCCCTCAGCAAGGAACGAATACAGCCTATGCTGGCTCATCCTCAACCTAAGACATTAAAACAGCTGTGAGGGTTCCTTGGCATCACCGGCTTTTGCAGATTATGGATCACCGGATACAGTGAGATAGCCAGGCCCCTCTATACTCTAATCAAGGAGACCCAGAGGCAAAATACTCATGTAGTAGAATGGGAATCAGGGGCAGAAACAGCCTTCAAAACCTTAAAGTAGGTCCTCATATAAGCTCCAGTTTTAAGCCTTCCCATAGGACAAAACTTCTCTTTATATGTCACAGAGAGAGCAGGGATAGCTTTTGGAGTTCTTACTCAGACTTGCGGAACAACCCCACAACCAGTGGCATACCTCAGTAAGGAAATTGATGTAGTAGCAAAAGGCTGGCCTCACTGTTTACGGGTAGTTGTGGCGGTGGCCGTCTTCGTGTCAGAGGCTATCAAAATAATACAAGGAAAGGATCTCACTGCCTGGACTACTCATGATGTAAATGGCATACCAGGTGCCAGAGGAAGTTTATGGCTATCAGACAACCACCTATTTAGATACCAGGCACTACTCCTTGAGGGACCAGTGCTTCAAATACGTACATGTGCGGCCCTCAACTCTGCCACTTTTCTCCCAGAGGACGGGGAACCAATCGAGCATGAGTGGCAACAAATTATAGCCCAGACTTATGCCGCCCGAGATGATCTCTTAGAAGTCCCCTTAGCTAATCCTGACCTTAATCTATATACCAATGGAAGTTCATTTGTGAAGAATGGGATACGAAGGGCAGGCTATGCCATAGTTAGTGATGTAACCTTACTTGAAAGTAAGCCTCTTCCCCCTGGGACCAGCGCCCAGTTAGCAGAACTAGTGGCACTTACCCCAGCCTTAGAACTGGGAAAGGGAAAAAGAATAAATGTGTATACAGATAGCAAGTACGCTTATCTAATCCTACATGACCATGCTGCAATATGGAAAGAAAGAGAGTTCCTAACCTCTGGGAGAACCCCCATTAAATACCACAAGGAAATTATGGAGTTATTACACACGGTGCAAAAACCCAAGGAGGTGGCAGTCTTACACTGCCAAAGCCATCAGAAAGGTGAAGGAGAAAAGGCAGAAGCAAACCATCGGGCAGATGCTGAGGCCAAAATTGCTGCTAGGCAGAACCTCCTGCTATAAAATACCTACGGAAGGACCCTTGGTATGGAACAACCCCCTCCAAGCAGTTAAGCACCAGTATTCCCCGACTGAAACAGAATGGGAACTTTCACAGGGGAATAGTTTTCTCCCCTCAGGGCAGTTAACGACAGAAGAAGGAAAGGTACTTATACCCGAAGCTAGCCAGTGGAAAATACTTAAAACCCCCACCAGACTTTTCATGTGGGTATTGAAAACACTCATGAAATGGCCAAATCCCTATTTACAGGGCCAAGTCTCCTCCGGACCACCTGACAGGTAGTCAAAGCCCATGAGATGTGCCAAAGGAATAATCCCTTGGTCCATTGTAAGACCCTCTGGGGGAAGAAAGAATAAGTCACTATCCTGGAGAGGACTGGCAGTTAGACTTCACCATATGCCTAAGTCAAAGGGATTTCAATACTTGTTGGTCTGTGCTGATGCCTTTACAAATTGGATAGAAGCTTTCCCCTGCAAGACAGAGAAGGCTCAGGAAGTGGTTAAAGTCCTAATTCATGAAGTAATTCCTAGATTTGGGTTTCCCCAAAGTTTACAGAGTGACAATGGTCCGGCTTTTAAAGCCACGATAACTCAGGGAATTTCCAGGGTGTTAGGGATAGAATATGACCCTCACTGCACCTGGAGGCCACAATGCTCAGGGAAGGTTGAGAAGGCAAATGATACACTCAAGAGGCACTTAAGGAAATGAGCACAAGAAACTCATCTCCCATGGCCTACTCTTTTGCCCATGGCCTTGTTGAGAATCTGAAATTCTCCTTGCACAATGGGGCTCAGTCCACATGAAATGCTGTATGGACGACCTTTTCTCACAAATGACCTCCCACTTGATCAGGAAATGACCAACTTGGTCAAAGATATAACTTCTTTGGCAAAATATCTATGAAACCTTAAAACCTACCTGAAGGATGTCACAGAGAAAAGGGAACAGAGTTGTTTCAACCAGGAGATCTAGTATTGGTCAAATCTCTCCCCTCTGCCTCACCATCTATGGATTATTTTTGGGAAGGACCATACTCGATAATCCTCTCTACCCCCACTGCAGTTAAGGTGGCAGGAGTGGAATCTTGGACTCATCACACCAGAGTTAAACTTTGGACACCCCCTGAGGAACCTGCGGGACGTCAGCTCAGGAGTCCCAAGATCAGTCAGACCAGCCTCGATACACCTGTGAACCATTGGAGGACTCGCATCTCCTATTTCAGAAGGAAACATCCCAAACTAAAAAGGCTCCAACTGCTGATCCTGAAGAAAAATCCCTTCCTCCTTAAAAAGATATGTGAAAAGCTATGTAATCTTTATATTTAACGCTTCTCCTTGCCCCTTTAATGGAACCCTTTTACTATTTCATTATATTATTAAGCAGTACACTAACCATACTCTTTGCGGTAGGACTATATACTGTGGCTCCTGCCGGGACGAAAATCCTAATCACATCAAAATCTATCCTTACTCTACAATCCCAAATAGACTCCTTGGCAGCAGGGACTCTCCAAAACCGCTGAGGCCTAGACCTCCTCACTGCTGAGAAAGGAGGACTCTGCACCTTCTTAGGGGAAGAGTGTTGTTTTTACACTAACCAGTCAGGGATAGTACAAGATGCTGCCCGCGTTTACAGGAAAAGGCTTCTGAAATCAGATAACGCCTTTCAAACTCTTATACCAACCTCTGGAGTTGGGCGATATGGCTTCTCCCCTTTCCAGGTCCCGTGGCAGCCATCTTGCTATTACTTGCCTTCAGGCCCTGCGTTTTCAACCTCCTTGTCAAATTTGTTTCCTCTAGGATCGAGGCCATCAAGCTACAGATGATCTTACAAATGGAACCCCAAATGAGCTCAATTAACAACTTCTACCAAGGACCCCTGGACCAATCCACTGGCCCTTTCACTGGCCTAAAGAATTCCCCTCTGGAGGACACTACAACTGCAGTGCCCCTTCTTCACCCCTAAACAGCAGGAAGTAGATAGAGAGGTCATTGCCCAATTCTCAACAGCAGTTGGGGTGTCCTGTTTAGAGGGGGGATTGAGAGGTGAAGCCAGCTGGACTTCCTGGGTTGAGTGAGGACTTGGAGAATGGTTCTGTCTAGCTAAAGGTTTGTAAATGCACCAATCAGCACTCTGTGTCTAGCTAAAGGTTTGTAAATGCACCAATTAGCACTCTGTAAAAATGCACCAATCAGCGCTCTATCTAGTTAAAGGTTTGTAAATACACCAATCAGCACTCTGCAAAAACGCACCAATCAGGGCTCTGTGTCTAGCTAAAGGTTTGTAAATGCACCAATCAGCACTCTGTAAAAACAGACAAATCAGCACTCTGTAAAATGGACCAATCAGCACTCTGTAAAATGGACCAATTAGCAGGATGTGGGCAGAGCCAAATAGGGAATAAAAGCTGGCCACCCAAGCCAGCAGCCGCAATCTGCTCTAGTCCTCTTCCAGGCTGTGGAGGCTTTGTTCTTTCACTCTTCACAATAAATCTTGCTGCTGCTCACTCTTTGGGTCCACACTACCTTTATGAGCTGTAACACCATGAGCCTCTGCGGCTTCATTCCTAAAGTCAGCGAGATCACAAACTCATTGGAGGGAAGAATCTCTGGACACATCTGAACATCTAAAGGAACAAACTCCGTACACTGTAACACTCACTGCAAGGGTCTGTGGCTTCATTCTTGAAGTCAGGGAGACCAAGAACCCACTGGAAGGAATAAATTCCAGACACAAGGTGATGCCCCCTCAGCACACTCCATTTCCTGGGGCCCCCTTTTTGTGGTTTCTGTCACCAGAGAGACAGGTTTTCTCCTCGGGTTTTATGTGCCCATGCTGTGGAGGCAGAAACAGTATTGCTTTGCAACTGAGGCTGACCTTGGGGCAGAGGTAGAAAAGAAAAATGAAAAAAAAAGAAAAAAGAAAGACAAGAAGGGGAATCCTCCTGCACTCTCAGGCCCCCAGGGATCCCTTTTCCTGGCTTTCTGGCTTGAGGGAGTAGGTTGCAGGCAGAGTTTTTTGCTGTCCGTGCCTTCTGTGTAGTTCTAAGCCTTTGGCTCATTCTTGGGTCAAAGCCAGGAGATAAAGAAGGAAAAAATGAGTAAACTCAATACTATATTGGTCATCCCTCAAGTTTCAACTTCTTTCCTCAAATTTCTCTTGTTTACTCTTTGGAGTTCACAGGTAGTTACTTTTCATATACTGTCCAGATGTTTTAGCTGTAATCAGGGCAAGATGTAGGCTATCAGGGGCTTCCTCCATTTGAGCTGGCACCTGGGGTTCAAGTTATGGTCTTGAATCAGCCTTCAACCCATCCACACTTTCCAGTACACAATGGTTCCCCTAGTTCCTTCCTCTCCAGTTTAACCTTTCAACATGATCAACCCGTCCATTAACTTCTAGGCACTCAACTTATCTGCTCAGTTTCCTGGACTTGGCTGCCTTCTTCCTCCTGGGATGGTGGTTCTTCAGAAGCATTCCCCAGATAACAAACCTCTCTTGGCTTGTTCCTAGGACCACTCTCACCTGTGAAAGGGTACGGTGATGCCTGCAAATAGGCACTGCCCTGCTCCATGGATGCCACTGTCTCCTGGTCCTGACTAGGTCCAGCTCTACAGCACTTTCCTGAACCTTTTTTGTATCCCAGCTGTGCCCAGCTTGTGTCATACTGAGAGGTCATCAAAGACAAGACAAGACAGGGTCAGACCTGGGAGAACTAACTCAGATATAGAGTGGCCATGGCGTAGGAGACCAACAGGCAAATCTTGATTTTGGTGGCAGTGTAGGGGACAGGGGTTCCCATGGGCAGGCTTTCCCCTGGCAGCTTCCTATTGTCCTATTGTGTATGGGGAAGAGGGAGAGGACTGACAGGAGACCTAGAATCAGCCTCCATGTAATTTCATTTTAATAATCTCTGTGGTGACAAAAGTCCTTCTTTTGAAGGAATATATGATTTGTCAAAACAGTCAAAAGTCATCTAGAATGAAGCCATTTCTGGTCAATGAGATGAGTTGTCAAGTTGGTGATGCTAACATTGATCCCAAATGGGGTGAGACTGCAAAGGAAAATGGACTTATGTAGCCTATAACTTACTTTAGGAGACAGTTCAAAAAGAAGGTTCAAATATATCTTGAGAAATGCTAGTATTGCCTTCCCAGGTAACTCCTGTGGATGAGACAGCACTCATGCTGTCCTTGTCTGTATTAGCTTCCAACGTGATAAGCCAGTCCATTAACTTCTAGGCACTTTTTCCTGGACTTGCTAGAATGTCTCCTTCTGTCAAGGCATCTTTTCAAACTGATTACCCAGTATAGGAGTATCAGTTAGGAAATGGGTTTGGCTGCAAGTAACAAATCTCTGAAACACAGTGTCTTCAACCAATTAAAGGTTTGTTTTTCTTCACTTAACTGACAGTCCCTAGCTGTAAAGGTTATTGGAAAATGTTTTTCAGCTGTGTCTCATTGCCTCTCATCCCAAACAAATTGAGGATTTTTTCTCTGGGTGTTTTGTTTGTTTGTTTGTTTGTTTGTTTTGTTTTTTTTGATAAGAAAGAAGGGGAGAATGGACATTGGGTTGATGGAGTACTAGAATCTCTATAAAGCAAATCTCTGGTAAATAAAAATTGAATCTAAGTCCCCTGATCTGCTGGAATCACAGAGGGAAAGATTGGTTAATGCTCTAAGATCAAGGTTGTCAACAGAAAATGATGGGATGCTGGAATGTTTCTGCTGTTTTACTAACGGCTCTTTCTTGTCCCCTGGTTACCATTGAATATGGTGCCAATCCAAGTTGGGCCCAAGATTATTTTGGCTTTGGCCATCAGTGAAAATTAGAAATTCAGCTCCATTGCCAAGGTCACTAAAATTCATTTGAGTTCATGATTTTTGAGACCCTGGGCCACTACCTAAGTTTAAAAGGTCCTCATGAGGATGGGTGAAAGGAAGGAACATTCAGTGAGCTGTTGATTATTCAGAATGAAGTATTGATACTTACTTCTTTATCTCCCAGATAATTCTTAGGGTTAAATAATCTATTCATCTATCCATCCATCCATCCATCCATCCACCCATCCATTCATCCATCCATCCACCCACCTACTCATCCACTCAATTATCCATCCATCCACCCTTCTTTGCATCCACTTCTTGCCATTTGTTGAGTACCTACTGTCAACCAGGTTTCACTCTAGGCAAGAAAAAAAAAAAAAACTCACAGATGAGCAAAAAAGGCACATTCTTTATTTCTGAGGACCTCAAAGTGTATGACACCAGAAAATAACTTTGCCTGGCACACAGGGGTCGAATATACAATTTGTGTGCAGGTGCCTTAACCTCTCTCTTCCACAACTCAGGTTGAACGATTTAGGTCACATATGTCCCTCCACTCTCTTTTGTTTATTTATTTAGACAGAGAGAAAAAGAGAAAGACAGAAGGAGAGAAACAGCCTTTCTCTATCATATAAAACCTCTAAATCTTAAAATCCAAGCCGAGGCTGGTGCTTTCTCACTGCACTGAAAATGACCAGAGTGAAAGAAAACACTCGTCTCAAAATCCCTTCCTGTTTTGCACCAAGTTTGAACTTTATTTTTGTTTCACATTTTCCTTTGTTTTTTTCCCAGTTTCTCTGTTGTTTTCTCAGGAAGGAGAAATCTCCTTCCCTTCGCAGCCCAGCACGGTAGAATTTGTACCCAAACATCCTCATTGGATGGACAAAACATTCCACCGGGACATAACGGAACTTGTTGAATGCCTGTGAGAGGTGAGAGAGCCTATGTGAGATGAACAGAGTTCCCTAGAGGCCTGGATGAAGCCTGCAGTAACTTCTGTTGATGTATGGATGCTTTTTTTTTTTTTGAGAGGAACTTGCATTTCTGTTTTTTATTTCTTCTTTCTTCCTTTTATGAGTTTAAAAGGTAACTTTAGACCCACATGGGTGAAATTCTATAGTAATCTGAGAACAAAATGATGACAAATGGCATTAAAATTGTACCTACCTTCTGTCTGGAAAACAATTTTCTGGTTTACTATTGATTTTTTTCTGTATTTTCCATACCTCTAATCATTGACACTGATTAGGCTGAAGAAATGAGGCTCAGGAAGACCCAGGATAGTCTATAAGGAGGAAGCCAACTCTGCCTACGAGCCATTAGCAGGAGGAGCAGAGAAACGGTTTGGGGGGATTTATAATGAAAGCTGGTGTTTTAAGCACTTTAGTGTGGGCCAGACACCATTTTAAGAGTTTTGTAAATGTGAACTCTTTACTCCTCACAACAACGCTGTGAGATAATTTTTATTATTGTTCAGGTTTTCTAGGCAAGAAAACAGAGGTACAGAGAGGCAGGAAATATGCCCACATCACACTGCTAGGAGGGCACTGTGGCTCCAGACGCTTCATCTTGAATCACAATATCATAACAAAGACATTAGAGGGAAAGAGAGAAAGGGTAAGTACTCATATGCCTGAAACTCTGAAATGATCAAGTTGTTTCATTTGGTACATTAATTCAACATATATTTACTGAGCAGCTACAAAGTTCCAGGTACTGTGCAATTTAAAACATAATGTATTTATAGGGAATCTGAGGCCCGGGAAGGTCAACACATCGGGAGCTGCCCGCCATTGAAAAGAGAGTTTGTTACTCACAGTTCCAAGAGGAGGGGCCACGCCATGCCACAGGGGTGGAGGGTAGAGGCACAGTGAAGCACCCGGTCCATCTGGAGGGCAGGAGACTGCACAGCGGCTTCTGCAGGAAGGTGAGGCAAGGCAGGGTGCACAGGCTCAGTACTGTCTTGGTCTGAATAATTTCCGTAGCTCTGGGGCAGAAGAGCTCCCCCCGTTGTCTGGAACCTGGCCCCAGGGTGACTGGTGCAGGCGGATAGTGGCCCACGTGTGAGATCCCAATAATGGAGGTGGTTGAGGTGTGGGCTCTCTGGATTGGTTGGTTTGTATTTGAAAAGCGCACTCCTGGGTGAGCTGTTTGCTATCTCTAGAACTGGCTAATCCTGGAAGAGGCAGTCCCCCCAGGATCAGCAAGGCTGCAGATGATAAAGCCTGAAATACAGAAAATGAAAAGTATGCTTAATACCCTATGTTCTAAATGGTAGAAGACAGCAGGGAGCAAGGTGAGTAACAGGAAAAGTGTGTGTGTGTGTGTGTGTGTGTGTGTGTAGACCAAGCAAATCACTGGAAAACATATGTCATTGTAAATCTAATTGTTAGTCTATTGCATTATTAATTTATTATATCGTGACATTTGAACAAATGACTTATCTGTAGTAATCTGGCAACAACCCAGTAGGTGTGGAATGTGGAGCCTAATACTACACTCAGAAACCCTGGATACCAGAGAAACCACCTGGAGCCTCATTTACCTGAGGACCTGCTGAGCTAGACCTCCTGGGAGCATCGTGAGGAGACTTTGGGTTGTGAGCAGCGATCCAGGACACTGGACTCTTAAAGAAGGAGGTGAAAGTTGCTTCTCACCTATGTGGGGAATGTCTGGACAATGACAGCCCTTATCCTGAGGAGGGAAAGAACCTCACCATTGGTGGTCTCGGTTCCGATCGGTGCATCATCGCAGCAGGACCCCCAGGAAGTAGGGCTCTGACATCAAGCGACAGGCAGGGGGATAGTATGGTGGACCATCTGGGTGAAGACGGGGCTTCCATGAGCTGAGGGATCAGGAAACTTCCTGAGATGAGCATGGGAGAGGAGGGGAGAGGCAAGGTGTTCAAGAAGGAAAAGTGAAGGAAAAGTAATGGTCCAGGCTTGGAGAATGTTCCCCAATTTCCTCAGAAAAAGGGATGTCATCTGGAGAAGCATATGCCCTTTTGGAAGTCAGAAAAGACAGTTGTGACCCTGGTAGGGAGAGAGCTCGCCACGGCCTTGTCAAAGAGTCAGTTATTGTGGGTGATATGGTTTGGCTCTGTGTCTCCACCCAAACCTCATGTTGAATTATAATCCCCCGTGTTGGAGGAGGAGCCTGGTGGGAGGTGATTGGATCATGGGAGTAGTTTTTTTTTTTTTCTTTTTGAGACAGAGTCTCACTCTGTCGCCCAGGCTGCAGTGCAGTGGCACAATCTCGGCTCACTGCAAACTCCGCCTCCTGGATTCACGCCATTCTCCTGCCTCAGCCTCCTAAGTAGCGGGACTACAGGCACCTGCCACCATGCCGACGTTATTTTTGGTATTTTTAGTAGACATGGGGTTTCATCATGTGAGCCAGGATGGTCTCGATCTCCTGACCTCGTGATCCGCCTGCCTCGGCCTCCCAAAGTGCTGGGATTACAGGCGTGAGCCACTGCGCCCAGCCTCATGGGGGTAGTTTTTAATGGTTTAGCATCATCCCCCTAGAGCTGTCTCGTGATAGAGTCCTCATGAGATCTGGTTGTTTGAAAGTATGTAGCACCTCCCCCTTCACTCTCTCCCTCCTCCTCCACTATATGAAGATGTGCCTGGTTCCCCTTCGCCTTCTGCTATGATTGTAAGTTTCCTGAGGCCCTGCCCGCCATTCTTCCTGTACACTCCGTGGAACTGTGAGTCAATTAAACCTCTTTTTTCATAAATTACCTGGACTCAGGTAGGTCCTTAGAGCAAAGCAGGAACGGACTAATACCGTGAAGCATGGGAAACACCTTCAGGTGTGCATAAGAGCTACATGGTGGTATAATGGATTGCAACACAGACAACAGTTGCAGACAAAAGCCCCAGTACATTTTCTGTACTGAAAATGTTTAGCCACTTAAATCAGTTTTGGTAACCACACCAACACTTAGTGGTTAAATATCGTGATTTGGTGGATTGACTAGGAGTTTCTTCTGTTTTAAGTTGCTGGGGCACTGGGATAAGTTGAAATCCCAAATGGTCTCAACCACATGCTGGCAGTTGTTACTGCCTGTAAGCTGGGAGCTCAGCTGGGACCATCAGCTGGTGGTTTTAGTTCTCCACATGAGCTTTTCCCTGTGGCTTCTTGGGCTTCCTCACAGCATGGTGGCTGGTTCTTGGGCTTCCTCACAGCATGGCGGCTGGGTGCTTGGGCTTCCTCACAGCATGGCGGCTGGGTGCTTGGGCTTCCTCACAGCATGGCAGCTGGGTGCTTGGGCTTTCTCACAGCATGGTGGCTGGGTTCCTGGAAAGAGCATTTCAAAAGGCAAAAGTCGGTGCTGCACATCTCTTAAGTCTCAATCTTGGAAATTACATAGTATCACTTCTGTGCTAACCTTTTGGTTAAATAGGCCACTGGGCCAGTCCGGATTGAAGAGGAAGGAAAAGAAACTTTAGCTTTTGATGAGAGACTGGTGAGGTCACAGTGCACCAGAGCACTTGAAAGCCTGTGACCTTTACCTGCTCTGCAGAGCACAGGTATTGCATTCATAGATATTTGCCGGTCTTGAAGGAGTAGCTGCTGGCAACACACAGGGCATTTCAAGCTTGCAGGACCTTGGCCTTACACACTGCTAGAAAACTAAAGGTTTCCTTTTATGGGGACAGTACAGGTGATTCATTGATTTTTGCTTTAATGGTGAAAACAACCAAGCAACCACTTCAGCCCTACTCTGTAATTTACAAACTTCAATGAACCTAATGTTTTTTGAATGGAACGGGTTAACAGGTTTAGCTACTGTTCAGAGAGGTGGGGATTGTGTGTGTGTGTGTGTGTCTGCGTGTGTATGCAGTCCTGCATGGTGCATGGTGCATGGTGCAGAGAGGCCTATTCCAGGTTGCAGGCACCTCTGCTGAATGCACACACTGACCCAGCTACGTGAAGGCCGTCTCAAGGCTGCTTCAACACTTGGGAGTGTTACTGAGAATGCAGTCCAGATTGCTGAGGAGGCAAAACAGAGACCACAGGCACAAATGTCCTAAGGAATCCCACTACGGGAGGGCCCCTCAGGACCTCACACGGGGCCTGCTCACCCTTGTTTTAGTTATAAGTGTGGCTATTCCGTTTCCCACCCATGACGGGTTAGAAACAGCAGGTGAAGTGGGATCGGTGGCAGGAGATGCAGTCCGAGCGAGTGTGTGCAAGGCCATCATGATGCTTCCCGTTGGTGGACAGAGGCCATGGCTCAGAGCTGTGTTCCACCCTGCCACCCTCGAGCCAGCCACAGGCATGAGAAATCTGTTGTTCTCTCTCCTGAAAGGGACGCCCTGCAGCAGTCAGGATTAAGGCCTGTGACTGAATGACCTCAGAACACAGTTCGACTTGTTCTTTGGGCAGGTCTTTTTAAATTAGAAATTTTAAAAATAATACTGTTCAGAGTGAGTAGTTTTAATGATTTGGGATGAATTTTATTTTTCAGGAACAATCTTGTCTTTAACCAAAAAGTGAAGTTTCCACCTGATGCAGTTCGGACATCTGTCACCTCCAAATCTCATGTGGAAATGTGGTCCCTGGTGTTGGAGGTGGGCCTGGTGAGAGGTGTCTGTGTCACGGGAGGATCCTTAGTGAATGGCCTGGTGCCATCCCCGAGGTAATGAGTGAGATCTGATCTTTTTAAAGAGGCTGGTATCTCTGTCTTGCTCTCTCTGTCATAGCCATGTGACATGCCTAGTCTCCCTCTGCCTTCCGCTATGAGGTAAAGCTTCCTGAGGCCTCCCCAGAAGCAGAGGCCAGAGCCATGCTTGTACAGCCTGCAGAACCGTGAGCCAAATAAGCCTCTTTGATTATAAATTACGCAGTCTCAGGTATTCGGTCACAACCATGCAAAACAGACTAACGCACCCCCTATGTGCTGTAGTGACCTAACTCCTACTGAGGATGGACACACAGATGGACAGACATTGCTTCATTTTAAGTCTACATTTTTGAAACAGTTTTTGTTTCTTGGGTTTATTAAGTAAGCACGACTGAATCACCGGCCACAAGGTTGAACTCGGTCTCCAGCCATCATCCCTCTCTGTAGGTTGGGCTGACACCATGTGACTCAAAGCCCCAGCGTTCACTCATGGTAAGCCTTTCTGGCATGGCCAGCTGCAGCCTGAGCCACCTCCTTAACTTAAACTATCTCGGGGCCCCCAGATCACCTCATTAGCATAAACTATCAGGTCCCACCATAAGTAACAAAGACAATCGTATCACTGGGCAAATTCCAAGGATTTAGAGGCTTCTTCCCAGTAACTGGGGACAAGACCAAGGCTGTCCAAATTGATCACACAGGAATGGCTATACTATATTCACTGTGAACATGGAATGATTCTGAAATTCATGTATTATTCTCACATTTCCACACCACTGAAAGTGGGACCGAGTTTACAATTGCTGTTGCCCTTATGATATGAAGGGGCATAGTTGTCATCCTCTCAGCTACACATCAGAACTTGGAAAATGGGAATCAATCTCAGAAGAAAACACTGAGCACATCACCAAGGCTCTTGCTGACACAGAGACCATACCATATGGAAAAGCAGGAACAGCAACACTGCTAAACCCAAACCTCATTCAAAAGTGTTGCACTGTGAAGGAGGATGAAGGAGTTTTACGAGCACCTTAACTAATTTTTTCCTTACAGCCTCCCTTTTACGTAGGTACAAACCTTTTCTTCCCATAGTGGTACATAATGTAATGTGTGGCTTATTGATGGTATGTACTATGCAATGAAATATGGAGTTTCATAATGGCTTTTTTCTCTGAGTATATTATGACTATCTTTCCACATCAAAACGCTTCATGTTTCTCATAATATATAATTTTATTGCATTGTTATATTATTTAACATGATTTATTTAACCAATTTCCTACTACTGGATATGCGTGTCCTTCTCCTTTCCACATTGTAACCAAGGCTGAAACACACATGGTTGTGTTGTTGCTTGCAACTTGTCCAGTTGCTTCTTTAAGATAAACTCCTGGGCGGATCACGAGGTCAGGATATCGAGACCATCCTGGCTAACACGGTGAAACCCCATCTCTACTAAAAAAAAAAAAAAAAAAATACAAAAAACAAGCCGGGCGAGGTGGCGGGCGCCTGTAGTCCCAGCTACTCGGGAGGCTGAGGCAGGAGAATGGCGCAAACCCGGGAGGCGGAGCTTGCAGTGAGCTGAGATGCGGCCACTGCACTCCAGTCTGGGCGACAGAGCCAGACTCCGTCTCAAAAAAAAAAAAAAAAAAAAAAAGATAAACTCCTAGAAGTGTAATTTGTGGATCCCACTGTGTCTGCATTTTAAAAACATGCTGCACGTTTCCTTTCAGAGAAGTCATGCCTCTCCACTCTCTCCAGCGGTAGTTGGACACTGGCTGCCACGCCCAGGCCCACTCTGAGTTTTCTGTCTTTGTTATCTGTCAGTCTCCTGCAATACTTACCTCTTCTGTTCTACTCCCAAGGATCTTGTTTCACTGTGAATTTCTTTGATTATTAGTGAGGTTGACTATCTTAAAAATATGCTATTGGCCATTTGTACTCCTTTGTAATAAACCGCTTATGTGTGTTCATTGTACTTTCTTTCTTTATTGAGTTGTCTTTTTTCTCACATGTATTATAATATTTCTTCAGGTTTTGAATTGCCTTTTCATTTTGGCTTAACTACCTTTTAATTAACACGTTGTCATGTCACATCCAGACAAAAGACAAAACAGACTGGGTGACAGCTCAGAGGGAGCTGCCAGATGGCCACCAGTGCCCCCTCGGGGGAGGCAGGCAGGCTGGGTAGTGGCCACCCGGGGGCGGGGCTGCCAAGCCTGCCCTGGATCTGAGCTCCTGGGTGTTTCAGCATCCCATATGGGTAATTGGCAGTCCCACTGTGCTGAATTCATGAGTCTGAGGCTCCCAACCTAGCGAGGACTCTGCAACTTGGCCTTGCTACATGTAATCCCGGCTCACCGGGTAGAAGTGCTTTGTACATCTGAGCGCGTCCACTCCTGCATAAAACTGGGAAACACGTCCTCAGTAAGAAGCAGAAGAACCAAACCATGGCCACGGGCCGAGGTCTTCCAGGAGGCCCCTAATGAAGCTTGAATCCGATGAGCTGGCATTCTTTTGACCCTGCTGTTTATCAGCAGAGTCCTTTCCCTTACAAGGGGAATTCTCTCTCTGTGCCTCAGGGCGTCTAAGCCTCCACACCAGATGCTTTATTAGAAAGCAGCGAACAAGCAATAAGCCCCTTGACCAGACAGTTCTTTGTTGCTGAGAAATCGCTTTTGGCTACCTGTCTAAATCACTGGGATAAACATCAGGAAACCTTTGAAAGGGGCCAAGAGAGGCCAGGGCATGTTGAACCGCAGCACCTACTCCCTTATCAACAAAGTCAGACACTGGTCATTTCATTCATTATAGCCGACTTCGAAGGAAGCTCTGCTCCATTTCTCAAAATGGATGATATTCTTGTATTTTGAGATGTCTACTTTCAATAAAACAAAGTCATGATATTTGTCGGGGGAAAGTAAGGGAAAGGAGGCTGGTATTTATTAAAGGCCCGCCGTGCTCCAGACCCTGTGCTCAGTGTTTTCCAACGTGCAGATTCAGTCGTGGTGAGCGGTGTATACAGCTGAGACCTGCATTTAATTAATAAGAGACTATTATAAACATCACATAGGATGTCAGAAACAATTAGAAAAGATGTTCTCCTTAAGGCCTCATGCTTCAAAGGAGAAAGAAAAATTAAAGACACTGAAAATGGTGCAACTTTTCCTAATCATTCAAATCAAATCATGCTTTTGCTTCCTTTATCTACACACACACGCACACTCACACACAAACACACACACAGAGTCGTGTTGCTTCATGATGGGGCTATGTTCTGAGAAAAGTGAAGTTAGGCAATTTCACCATTGTGTGAACATCATAGACTGCACTTAACACACACCGAGATGGTACAGTCGACCACACACCCAGGCTGTATGGTGTAGCCTATTGCTGCTAGGCTACAAACCAGTACAGCATGTAATTTTATTGAATACTGTAGGCAATTGCAATGCAATGGTAAGTATTTATGTGTCTAAACATAGAAAAGGTATGGTAAAAATATGGCAGCATCTTATGGGACCACCATTGTATATCCAGCCCGTTGTTGGCTGCAATTTGGTTGTGTGGTGCAAGATTGTATTGTATGAAGCATGAGGGTCTTATGGAGTGAAGTCAAATATGTTATATGCATATATTTATAATATATATTTAATATAAAATATATGTTACATAGGATGTATTTACATATATATAATACATATATATTTGACTTTATTTCATGAGACCCAAATGCTCTGCTTCATTTTGCTGGATCTAGCCCTTTAAGATAGTGTGGAGGATGACAAAATTTTGGAAGGGAAGGACACTTCTAATTAAAGCTCCTTTTTAATTTCTTACCAGGGCAAAGCAGAAAGAGTGTCACTGGAACAGAAACCATCTCTGCTCTTGGAGAGGTGGCACAAAGCTACAGTATCAGCACAAGCTCCGCCCTGGGCCAGCCCACATCGATGCTGGCGGCAACATGGCCCAGGCACTGACCAATGAGACCGAGGCCGGTGTTGTGGGTGGGAGTGGGTCAGGGCGCCGGGCACCCCTGCTGGGCCCCTCACTGACCCTTTTGTTATATCAGGGGTAGGCCTGGGTTGAGGTGAGGTGGGGGAACAATTGAGAGCTTTGCGACACAAAGCTGTTTAATAACTAGCACAGAAGTACTTCAAAGTTCTAACAACCCGTGTGTCTGTACCAGAGAATACCAGGCAGTCGTCAGCCCTGTTGGCAAAGCTCCTGACCAGAGTGGCTTCTGGGTTTTAGAGAAGGACAAAGGAGGGTTCATTTGAACAAATGCTGTAAGAAGCAAGCTCCTAGATGGAGTTTCTGGTGGACTTCTTAGCTCAGAAATCAGTCTGTCTCTCTCTTTCCTGGACATGGATCCCTTTTGTTTCTGCGGCTTGTTTGACTCTTATGTTACGCGTATTTTTTTCTCAAATTGTATGGTCAACCTTCTTAACTAGATTGTACCCCGGTGTTAGTTATCTATTATTGCATAACAAGTTTCACCAAAACAGAGCAACTTAAAACAAGAAGCATCTATTATCTAATATACTTATTGAGAGCAGCTTAGTTGGGTGGGCCTGGCTAAGGGCATCCAAGTTATCAGCCAAGGTTGTGGGTATCTGAAGGCTCCCCTGGGGCCAGAGACTCTGCCTCGAAGCTCACTCTTGTGTGTGGCTCCAAGTTCACTTTTGTGTGTGTGGAGAGATCTCAGTTCCTCCCTATCCCCTACCATGTGGTCCCTTCCATAGGGCCTTGTAGCACTGGCTTCCATGAGTGAGTAGCCAAGAGAGCAGGACAGAAGTTGCACTGTCTCTGATAATCCAGACTTGAAAGTGGCACATCAGCACTCCTTTCCACTCTGTTGAGCACCCAGACCAATCCTGATACAATGCGGGAGGGGAGCACACAAGGCTGTGAACATCAGGGGTGGGCGTTTTTGAGGGTCACCTTGGAGGCTAGCTACCAAAACCCTACTTGGAGGGACAGTTCATGCTACACATCTTTTTGTGACCAATACTTGGCATAGGTCTGGTTAGGTAAAAGGTACACAATGAAGTTGGTTGATTATAAAAAGTTGCTGGGCATCAAATATACACTGGAATTAAACAAAAAATACTCCTGAAGATGAAACACACAAAAGATACCACATCGACTCTTGACTGATTGGCTACACGTTCTTCCATTCTTCAGCAAACATTCACTGGCCATGGTATACTCAGATGGCTTTGTCCCTGCAGAGCCTCTCACCTGCCAGTCGCCCCCACCAACTCTCAGCAAACCTGAGTACGCATCTGTGTAGCGTAGGAGTCGGGGTCTGGTGCCCTCGTTGGGAAATGGCAGGTCTCACTCCAAGGAGGAAGGAACCAGTGTCAATGTCCAGAAGACGGCCGCTGACAGGCATTTCTGCTTGACTGCTGAGTTCCTTCCGCGGATGTTTCTGAGGAGTAATCCAGTTCCCTGAGGCTGAATACAGAGTGGAGAAGCCACAGCTGTCTCCTGTCCCGGACCCTTCCTGGACCTCATCTGGACAGCTTAGGGCAGGGTGTGGCCAAAGAGAGCGAACCAAGGTCACTCTCCCTCCGGGGAAGGTCACCTCTGCAGCGGGAGAGCATTTTCTTGGAATTCCCTGAAGCTGTTTCCATGGTCATGCAGATTTCTGGACTGAAGAGAGAAGTGAAACGTGAAACTCTGGCTGTTACTCATCCTCATTGTTTTGTGGCTTTTCCCGATTCTATAAAGTAAACAGCAGCTTTCTTCGGTGAGCATTCTCTATGTGAGAGGCAGGGCAGGGAGGAGACCTAGGCTGTTGGGCTCAGAAAGCGGGCAGGTGAAGTCAGAACCTACTTAGCAACTGTGCCCTCTCATGCTCCTCTGGGCCTCAGTTTCCTCATCTGCAACGTGGAAAAGCTACAACCACCTACCCCATCAGGTTGCAGGGGATAAAATGGGCTGATACATTTTAAAGACCTTAGAACTTTCCTGGCTAAGAGCAAGAGCTCAGGGAACGTTACTGTCATTCATCCACGTGGCTGAGGGCGTCTTACATAGTTTACGCAACTCAGCGAGTTAGGTATTTTTATAATTCCAATATAGAGGTGATAAAACTGAATTCAGAAGGAATTCAGTTATCGGCCTGAGGCCACATGGTAGGTGGGGGGAGATTAGAGATTTGAATCTAAGGCTTTCTAACTCCAGCAGCAAAGCTCTTTATGGAGGTGACACCCTACCTCACAAAGATATAATGCAGCAGTGGGATTATTAGGGGTTCAACAGATATATGGAAAAAAGGATACGGTACTCGATAACAGACCAAATGGCTTCGTTTATTCCTTCCTTCCTTTATTCGTTCACTTATTCACTCCTTCATTCATTTAGCACTTACTGAGCACCTACAATGTACCGGGTAGGCTGGACAGTGGGGAGTAACAATTGCAGCAACATGTTCCTAGCCAGAGGGAGCTTACAGGTGGTCAGCAGTCACACAAACCAGTCACATACACACACATCTGTAAGTGGCCAGATTCACGTGGTGAGTGAAGTAAAGGGACAGGGTGCTGTGACTTCGAGGGCTTTGACCTGGTCGAAGGAGTGACTTTGTTGAGGAGTGCCTTTTGAGCTGAAATCTTAAGGAAAAGGAGTGGACAGGAGGCAAAGGATGTCAGAAGAGCAGACAGGCTCTGGGCTAGCAGCTCTGGGGCCAGGAGGGGTGTGGGTCACCTGAAGCTTGAGGACAAGGCCAGGGAGGCCTGACTCTGAGAGCAGGGAGAGTAGGATCGAGCTGAAGCTGGAGAGGAGGCTGGGGAGGTCAGGCATGGCCTTTTAAGCCTTGTTAAGGAGTTTAGCCTGGAAGTGTTTTCAGTAGAGTAAGGATATGGGGATAATATTTGGGTTTTTATAGGATCCTTCCTGCTGAAGTATGGCGAACGGTTTGAAGGGCACCACAGTAGAAGTTTCAAGATCAGTTCGGGTCTTCAGCTTTCTGCTCATCGAAATCTTTGTTCCCTGAAGTTTCCAGCCTAGAAAAGAAATTCTAGACATTGTCAACACGCAGCGCTCACCTTTGGACATCAAGAGTGCTCAAGGGGCTTCAAGTATCTGCCTACCTCCCTGATTCTGGCTCCCACCCTAACCCTCCCTCTCCCCTCTCCGGCACCCCCTCTTGCCTCCCCAGCACCCTCCAGCTCTCTCCCTCCTCCAGGACTCTCCCTCCCTCTCCCCTCCCTCCCTCTTCCCTCCCTCCACATCTGCTGTAGGTCCTCCTCTCTCCTGCTCTATCCACAGCTGCTACCCTTTTTGTCATAAAAAATTACGTAACATCATCTTCCTGGCCATTCTCCTCTGCAAATATCAAATTAGTTATCTAAATTTGATTTGTTACGGGATCACGTTTCATTTCAGCTTTTCTTGAACTAGAAGCATTTTAATAAATGATATTCAACACACCAGTATGAAATATAAAAATAATTCAATTTCTTAACACAAGTCTTTGATTTTCTCATAAAATGAAGCAGGGAGTCTCCCTAGCAGAAGCGCCTTGCCTTAACAGTACCCTCCTTGCAATCTGTGATCTCCCTGTACTCATTTGCTGGGGTTACTTTGTGGCAGATCCTGTCATAGAGAAATGACAAAGGAGTGATCACAAAAAATGCACTTAAAAGTGCTTTTCAGCACTCTCCTCACTCCCTGGTATGAGGAGGGGTTAGCGAGCCCTTCGGGGGGGGTGGTCATTCTGCTCCTCTGGGGGATAGGCGGGGGCCCCTCCTTCTCTTGTCTTGGCCTGTATTGTGGACTGAGGTGGGTTGTTCTCACGTTATTCCTACTCTGGAAGAATGGGAAGGGGTTGTCCTCTGGCAGAAGATAAACATCTGCTGAGTTCAAACACTCTTTTATTGCACTCTATGGAGAAACTAACAAGCTCATCAATGCATTTCATTATTGGTCTGAAGATTAATTACATCTCATGGTAACAATTATGCCTTCCATTATCACAGAAACTGACTGCTGAAAGTGATGTTGCTGGTTATCTGTCATCTTAATATGAGGAATTCTGGCAAACGGGTCCTGACATGACATTCCCAAGCATTCCTCACCTTCACCCCAGCTCCCCAAGCAGCCTTGCCCATTCCCAGCTATATAGTCACCCTGGGACCAGGAAGGACTGCCTTGTTTTTCTCTGTAGTAGATGAATGACGGAGGGGCAGATGCAGCCACCCCGTTCTTGACATGCCTAGGCAGGTGTCCTGGCTGCCCTGGCTTGGGTCCACCAAGCTGGTGGATATGCTGTGTACCCTGTGGCCACCTCCTTGGCAGCAGGTGGCCCTGGGCAGCAGCTGGCCCAGATCTGTCTGTGGCTGTGCTTGTGCTGGGTGTCACGGCTCTTTGCTCCTTGGCCCGTGCCTCTCCCCTTGGCCCCTCTCTGATCTGCAGCACTTGGTGTCTGTCCATGAACTCCCTAGGTTTGAACCTACCCTGGGGGCTTTGGCTCACCTTGGCTGGGCTCGGGCTGTCTCATGCTAATTCTGCTGGAAGAAACATCTTGTTCTTGCTGGAAATAGAACCTTCTCCTTATCTCCCCCTCCACCCACACACACATGCCCATCGCTCTCCACCAAACAAGGAGTCAGCACCTCCGTAGGCTATGAGGAGACTGAGCTCAATTCTCCTGTTCCAACAGCCCAGAGCTACGGTAATCCAGGGCATGGGGTCAGACGTCAGTGGCTCTCAAACTTGAGCGTGTGAGGGATTCCCTGGAGGGCTAGTGAGCGGATCTGATTCAGTAGGGCTGCAGCAAGGCTGGGAAATTGCATCTTCAACAAGTTCCAAAGTGGTGGCGGTGTTGCTGCTGCTCAGGTGTTTGAGATGTGGGCAGTGGCTGTCAGTGCAGAGGAGAAAGCTGGCCACAACCTCTGTGACCTACAGTAGGAGCTGATCACGCCTAGCATGGCCCACCCAGGGCCACAGAGCACCTTTGAGCAGCTGGCAAAAGACCTGGCTAAGACATCGTTCAGAGGTTCATGGTGGAGGTCAGAGCCTCTTGGGAGAGGAGGCTCTTTCCCGCAGCCTAAAGCCAGAGCCACTTTTACTGCATAGCTAGAAGACCCATAGAAAGAACGCAGGCTCTCGGGGAAATGAGCCTTGCTCAGAATCCTGTCTCCATGACCTCTGGTTTACTCAGCCCTTCGGGGCCTGCAGAATAGGACAACAACATCTCCCCATAGAGCTGTTGTGGGCTTTGACGAGACGCATCCTAGCATAGCTGGGGCTCAGAAGGAGCCATGAAGGATGGCTGCGATGATGAATAGCTGCCTAGGAGCATTTCTTTCCAACTCTACCCTCTGGCAATGAGTGCAAAGGCAGAAGCCTTGCACATGGGGTCTCCTCATTACTCCTCTGTCCCCTACAGAGCTTCCATTAGGACCTCCCGCCCCACCCCTCAACAGGCACTGGGGAGAAACAGGAATCAATGACAGGAACACCCCCCACAGCGCTGGCAGAACAAGGGAAAGGAAGCCAGGAGAGGGAGGCACAGCCAACCATGTGCCTACTGTGTGCTGGCATTGTGCTACTTGAGGAAGGAATTCTGTTTCCATTTTACAGTTGAGGAAACAGAGGTTGAGAGACGGGCTCCAGGGAGAAGCAAAGCTCTTGGATTAGTTCCAAGTCTCTCATTTATTTTATTTATTTATTTATTTATTTTTGCGAGAGAGAGTCTTGCTCTGTCGCCCAGGCTGGAGTGCAGTGGCATGATCATGGCTCAAGTGATCCTCCCACTTCAGCTCCCGAGTAGCTGAGACCACAGGTGTGCGTGCCACCACGCTCGGCTAACTTTTGTATTTTCTGTAGAGATGAGGTCTCGCCATGTTGCCCACAAGTCTCTCATTTTAGAGGTGAGAAAATCAGAGAAGTTGCATGACTTTCCCAAAGACACACAGTCGTTTTAGTGATAGCATTAGGGCAAGTCTCAGCTTCTAAAAACCAGATTTGTCTCACTATCTCATGGCCTCCTCTTTACTCCTTCCCTTGAAGAGTTAACCCAGGAGAAAAGGTATGGTGTGACAGCATTGGAGGCCTGAAGACATTTTTGTTTTTGTTTTGTTTTTAACAAACTGAAGTTGGTGTTGGTTTTCCCCTTTCGGAAGACTGGGAGAATCTCTTTTGACAACAGGCGTTTGAGGAATATCCCCATTACACCCACAGTCATGCTACATCCAAGGAAGTATTACCAACCAGGGACCCTTGCCCAAGACAGCTGTCCTTGCAAATACACTCGAATCCCCCAAATGTTGCTAAATATCCTGCCCCAGAGGGGTCACTTTTATAGATGAAATAATGCATGATACACAGCAGCTCCAGAACTCAGTGTGGGATCTTCAGGTCATTAATAGCTAGGGAAGAGATCTCAGTTCTGCAAAATGAGAATTGGCCCCTACAGGGCAGTCTTAGCCTCCTGATTCACATAAAAAGGGATCGCTCTTCTTGATTTCCTACATCTTGTCTAACTGAATCACCCTCCCTTCCTCCACTCCCACTTTTTCTTTGCAGCCTAAATAGAGTCCATAGGAGAAGGCTGTTGAATAAATAATGCATCAAAATAAGGTAACTGAAGTGTGAACCTGTGCAAACATTTTAGGATTTTATTTTTAAAACATCTAGTAGTAAGATGTCTTCACTAATTGAAAACCCATCACAATCTAATTGCGTGTTTCTTTCCGTCTGAATGTCACTGCACAAATATGGGTGAAGCATGTTCCAGGTGGCGGGCGTCGTTCTGGGCACTCATACATCAGTGAATACACACGGACTCCTGTCGGCCTCATTTGAGCAGTGGGGAGTGAGATGATCAACAACACACTTAGTAAGGAAGGAAGTTTTTCAGGTCAGAAATGCTAAAGAAAAAGGAAAAAGTAGAACAGAGAAGGGGAATTGGAAAGGCTGTGGTATGAGTGTTGTGTGTGTGAGTGTGTATATGTGTGGAAGTGTGTGTGTATGAGTGTGTATGTGTATTGGGATTATGTTGGATGAGCATGTGGGTGTGTTTCCTGGATGTGTGTGTATGTGTGTGTTTTTGGGTGCATGTGTGGGTGTGTGGGTGAGAGTTGGGGGGACATTTTTACATGGGGTGCTTAGAACAGGCCTCACTAGGAGGAGAGCTCTGAGCCAGGGTGTCAAGGAGGTGACGAAGTGCACTGTGTGGAATCTGAAATGAGAAGGGGAAAGGCTTTCCTCTCTAGGGAATTTTGGTCCCGATCTACAAGCAATAACTCTCTGGAAATGGTGTCAGAATGAAGCCTCCTGCTCATGGAAACATCTGGATAGTCTCCTATTTTCTTGGTAGGCTTTGCTTAAACACATCAGATGCTCATATTGAATGGGATTTAGAAGCATGTCTTTTTAGAGGCAACCAGAGCCCTGCTCCTCTGGATGCTGTCTGGGATGACTTGGATGATACTGATCTCCATGAGGGCAGAGTAGGCTCTGCACTTGCTGGATTTGCTCTAGTCTGGCTGGAGCAGACTCACTGGTAACCAACCTCTTAGAGTCAGCAAGGCCAGACAGCGACTGGGAACAAGGGCAGCAAACAGAAATGCTCTGTCTCCAGCGTGGCATGAGACAAATGTGAAGGAGGGATTACCTGAGGGAGATAGGAAACAAAAAGCCAACACCTGATGGGCAGTGTCCCTCCCACCTCACTCCTTGGAATCTTAGATGAATCTTAACCTGTCCTGAAGAAGGATGACACAGCAGCCAGAGTTTGATTTGTGGAAGGAATCGCTTTGTGGATTTGATGTTGAAATACATGCAGATCCCCCAGGCCCTGGCTCCTGCTGGGGTCTTCCACGCCAGCTCAGGAGGGCCTCTACCTACAGGGATTAGTCCCCGGGAAAGACTGCTCTCCCTGGCACCATGAGGATGGGGATCTTGCCTCAGGTGGAGTAATTCAGAGTTTGGCCACCAAGGTTTTGTCGTGAGCCCTTTGTGCTGGGCAGCACAGCTGATTCCTTGTCTTGGATTATTCACAACCAGCTGCAGCCCCCCAGACTCCAGTGTGGTGAACACAGAGGAGAGGGCAGTTTTACACACAGCACTGCCAATGTATGTGCCTACCCCCAGTTCCTTAAAAACCAGGAGCTCTTGTCCTTGTCAAGTTCCAATTACTGCGGTCCTTAATGTGACCACAGGTGGAAAAATGGACCCTTGTAGCTTGGCTCCCTGCTGTGTTTAACTTGAAAGATACACTTTAAAAAAATCCCTGTGGGGCTGGGCGCGGTGGCTCAAGCCTGTAATCCCAGCACTTTGGGAGGCCGAGACGGGCGGATCACGAGGTCAGGAGATCGAGACCATCCTGGCTAACACGGTGAAACCCCGTCGCTACTAAAAAATACAAAAAACTAGCCGAGCGAGGTGGCGGGTGCCTGTAGTCCCAGCTACTCGGGAGGCTGAGGCAGGAGAATGGTGTAAACCTGGGAGGCGGAGCTTGCAGTGAGCTGAGATCAGGCCACCGCGCTCCAGCCCGGGCGACAGAGCAAGACTCCGTCTCAAAAAAAAAAAAAAACCCCTGTGGAGACTGAAAACTCCCCAGAGCCAGTCGGAGCCCTACATACATCACAATAATCATCCTCGGTCCACATGCGCAGGGAATTCTTTAGAAACATCACAGTGATGCTTGAAACAGGAAATGCAAGTAGTTTGCAGCGAAGACACTCAAAATGCAGTTTGACAGCAATGGCACCTCTTCTCTTTTGATATTCAACTCCAAGTTTAATTACTGCTCAGACAGATATGGCTGAAAAGTTGCTAGCATATAGAATTTTTCTTTTTTTTTTTGAGGCGGAGTCTCGCACTGTCGCCCGGACTGGAGTGCTCTGTCTCAAAGAAAACTCTGTCTCAAAGAAAAAAGTTTTTTGTATTTTTTTAGTAGAGACGGGGTTTCACCGTGTTAGTCAGGATGGTCTCGATCTCCTGACCTCGTGATCCGCCCGTCTCGGCCTCCCAAAGTGGTGGGATTACAGGCTTGAGCCACGCCCGGCTAGAATTTTTCTATTTCCATTTCTTTTGCTGCTTTGACTTACAGAGTCGGTACCACTCTTTGATCCAGGCAAGGGGGATCCTGCCTCTGTCCTGCCCCTGGTGGCTGGAACCGTAATGTTCTCTGGCCGTAGCTCCCTGAGCCTGATCCTAGTGTCCCTCTCCTCATCTCTCCCTTCCAGGATAGTCTCCCATCCACTCTCTGCAGGTGGGGTCGACCAGAGGGCCTGGAGCTAGGGGCCCTGCCTAGCAAGGCCATCCCATAGGGGTCACCTGGGACACAGACCACTGTCACTGCCTGGGACAGTACTTCCTTTATGGGATCATATGAACTTGGGCAGCCAGAATGATGCTGATGGACGAATATTGAGTGACTTATGTTGTTTCTATAGATAAGGGCCCTACAAAAAAAATGGCTGCTCCCTGTTCCCTGCAGCGGGTGTGCATGGAGTAAAATTTTCACAAATTCTAACGTCCTGATAATTTGGCCAGGAGACAGTTTGACATTTATCTTTAGACTATTAAGTGTGAAAGTGGTCTGTTAAGCAAATGATAAGCAAATAATGGAAAGGGAAAGGGGAAAAGGCTGACGTGTTTAAGAGAAAAAAGTTACTTTGAGAATCTTTAGAGTTTCTGTCCATCAGTGAGTGATCTAAATCTTAATGAGTTCTCGCCAATTAATTACAGGATCACACCTGTAATCCCAGCACTTTGCGGGGCTGAGGCGGGCAGATTACCTGAAGTCAGGAGTTCAAGACCAGCCTGGTCAACATGGTGAAACCCTGTCTCTACTAAAAATGCAAAAATTAGCCGGGCATGGTGGCGGGCGCCTGTAATCCCAGCTACTCCGGAGGCTGAGGCAGGAGGATCACTTGAACCTGGAGGCAGAGGTTGCAGTGAGCTGAGATTGCACCATTGCACTCCAGCCCAGGTGACAAGAGTGAAACTCTGTCTCAAAGAAAAAAAAAATGAATATATGCTATAAGGACCTCTGTACTTAATTGTGTATACTTAAAAATTTTACATTTATCCCTTTAAAATAATCTCTTCAGACTTTCAGACCTTTGCACTGCTATTTGCAAGCAGTGTTCATGAAATTATGTAGGGTATTTAGTGATCCTCTCTCTTAATTTGTGATGGATCTCCAGATAGTTATTGATGTTTTAAAAATACACATCTGTTTAATTTTGTTCCTCCCTGTTTACTTTCCCCAACCCTCACAAAAAGATAGCATTTGGAAAATTTAGCAGACACTAGGCTGGGATCAGGGCGGGCAAATTCGACATCTGACTCTGGAGCAAGCCTTTTCCCTTCTCTGTTCTTCGGGGTCCTCGTTTGTGTAACACATGCTCTTAGACTGGGTCCACGGTTTTTGAAAATATTTCAGTCATAGAATCCGTTCTTCAAACCAAACCTTACACATGAAGCCTGGTGCAGAGAACAGAAGAGTGAAGTTGCTGGGTTTTGGTTTTCGTTGGTTGGTTTTCCATTGCTGTAGGGATCGGGGCTCAGTGCGGTGTCCGCTGGGGCGTGTCTGCAGAAATCCCCACAGCTCCAGGGAATCCAGTTTAAAGCCCACCCGACTACATGAGGTTCTCCCTCTCTCAATCCTTCTGTTGGATTTAAAGGTATTGATGGAGGAATTCTATGGTGAAGAATTCCCAATAATAGGAGAAATTGCCTCATGGGGGTTATTATAAATTCAGCTTTTTCTATTTTGAGTTTCTTTAAAATAAAGTACACTTGTGTAATTTTTGTTACAACAGCTGATCTACGATCAAAAATAGATCAAATGACTTTAATGCTTATAATGAAACAGGCCATCTAGCTGGAAGACGCTGGCACAATGAAAATCCACGACTCTAGCCAACAGTGAGGGACCTGCCCCCACAGCCAGCCCCCTCCCCTGCAGGGCCTGAGGGCTCAGTGCAGGGTGGGGCTGCAGGGTTATCTCATCCCGTATGCTCTGAAAAAACAGGGCTGGTGAAGGCCTCAGACCTTCAACTTGCTCCTGAAAACGTGACCACAGTGGAGAAGCCATCTGCAAAAGCAAGTTAACAGATGCAGATCTGAGAACTGAACAGAAGCTTCTCGACAAATGTCTTTCTTGTTCGGCCTTGGGGACAGGATGGGGTGGAAGTGGTGTCAGAACTGGCTGTGTAGAAACCAAGGCCTGTGCTGGGTAAGAGGCTCAAAGGCTCTTTGTGTTACAAGATTAAGGCACCATCAGGGGAAAAAGAGAAATGAAGTAGGCAATAGAAAGAAATTAGACTTTCTTTCTCTCACAACCACCCTTCAAAGTATGTATTATTCTTATTTTACAAAAATGGAAATGAGCTCAGCAATATGCTTGTGACACAGTCACGGGTGGATAGATGTATTTTTTAATCTCATTAGAAACAGCCCACCTTCCTGGGTTACAGAAAGAAGTGGTGGCTGAGCGCCGTCGACCCTCCCAGCTCCCAACTGTGTTCTCTTCTTGGTCCTCTCCCGTCCTGAATCGACAACCTGCAAATATGACAATCCAACTGGTGGTTCTACCAGACGTAAGCTTCCCTGGGCCTCACTTCGAAAGTGCCCCTTCGCTCCCAGTCTGAGACTCAGTGGACTGAGCCATTAGAAGGACAGGTGGGCTTTGGGGGACCGAGTCTACACCAAGACATCAGAATATCACTAGGAGAGCTCTTGCCTCCAGCACACACGTTCCCTAGGAGAAAGGTTTGTGTGTGTCCTCCTTCACTAAGGAATGTGGGAGCCTTGCAAGCCCTTGAGCAGGAGTCGGGAGAGGGTGGACATCCTGCTGACGTGGAGTTCACTCTGGTGCTCAGCTTGGTTTCTCCGGGCTTGTTTTAAAGGGACCCATGCTGCAAAATCGTGACTGTGGCAGCACCCATAGGGCCTTCAGGGCAGAAACCTTCTTTGGCCATGCACTTTTACAGGGTCAAAATTTGTTAGAAGATTGCGCAGGCTCTGAGAGGTCCTAAGTGTGTGCCTGGGTATTGAGAACGGGACGAATGGGGCCCACGGGAGAACACTCTCTGGGGAAAATCTGGAGGGCACAAGAATAAAAAGTTTCTCCACTACTCAGATGTAAGCAACGTGCGGCAAGAAGGTTCTGGGGAAAACACATTGAGGTTTAATACGAAGCCACCTGGAAACAGTCGGGTGCTTCCCTCACAGCAGGAGAAATTCTGCATAAATGTATCAGGCCTTACAAGTTTACACAAACAGGAAGCCTCCGGGTTAAAATGCTCCCACGGATTAAAAACCACAGGGTTCTGATGCTTTCCTTGCTCAGGAAACGTGGACGCAGCACCACTTTCCTGGGCTCCTCAGCCCCAGGGGAAGGATGCTGGCCAGGGTGTGGAGATTAGTGGTTTGGAGGGGGCTTGCCTGCCGGATCCCTGTGAGTGACAGAGGCCCTGCCCATCCTCGGCAAGGCCACAGCTTGCTTAGATGGTGGTTGCCCCTGGCAGCCCGTGAGCTCAAGGCTTGACACGGCAAGCTGTCCTCCTCCCCATCCTCACTGCTGGTGACACCAGCTCTCTCAGACCAGGCTGCTCTTTCCTCTTCACGGCGGGACACGGATCTCACCTTGGGGCCTTGGTCACTGGGCCACCTCCTTGGCCTGCCTTTCCCCTCACTCTGGGCTGCACTGGGCTTCTGTGATTGCGCGGATGGCGCCGGCCTCATGTTTCTTCTCTTGTCCCTCTCTATCCGTCATGAAATTGTGCTCCTTCAGAGCATACAGGCCGTCAGGATGCGGGGCAGGGTCAAGACTTATCAGACTGAGCCATGCACACCTGGGCTTCTCCATCAGACCCCGTGAGAACCACAACAGACACGTGTCAGGCAGCAGCAGGCGATTTACAAAGGCTTTCACAGTCCCCTGTTTCTGTAATCCTTACAACTGCTGGGCAGAATAGGGCTCTTGACTCTTTTGCTTACGTGGGTCTCACATAATGTGCTATCTTGTGCTACAGATGCATTTCTTTAGTCTTATCTCCTTAACCGGGCTGTGAGATCCCTGATGGCAGAAGCCTTGTGTATTTTTGCTAATGACATTCGTTCAAAGTCTTTGGGCATTCATGAGCCTCCCTCCCCTACTCACACAAAAAGAGTCATTCTTAAATGAGGAGGAAGAAATGAACTTTTCCAGATGAATGCCCGGCTTTAAATCTGCTCTTTCCTGGAACTCTATCTTTAAATGGTATATACATGTGTAATGTTGTATGGAAAACATATTCCATTATGACAGCAGAAAAATCAGAAGGGTTTGATGAAGAATAATGAGAGTGCAAATCCTTAAAAAAAATGACAGATATCTCATTTTTAAAAGTCTGCCATTTTACACTAACAGTATTTTTCATGCCAAATTTTCTCAGTCTGAAGTTTGTTGTAATGATCGTATGTTGGTTGCAAGTTCTCCTGTGAGGGTTTTCTTATATTTAAATTTTAAGTATTTTTTAAATTACAAAAATAATATATGCTGTGAGTCCCAATAGTGGTTGCCTATGGGGAGAGGATTGATTGGAGGGAGACACAAGGGAGCTTCATTGCCATGTGGCTCACCTGGGTGTAGACATTTGTAAAAACTTGCTGAATTGTACACTTAGAGCTGTGCGTCCCACTGTATGTAATTTCATTTCAATAAAAAGAAATAATGTATGTTTAAAGAATCAAGCTTGGAAAACACAAAAACACACGAAGAAAATATTCCCACAGTATTCATACAAATTAAGACTTCTAAAGCTGGAATTTTACTGTACTTTAAAAATATCTTTCAGATGCAAAACCTACATGTTCCTTGTTTAAGAAATCAAGTAGCTTTTCCAGTCAGCAATGTTTCATGTGACATTTCCACATCCGTAGGTAGAAAACCATAGCATTATTTTTAGTGGATAACATCATCTATTTAAGCAACTGCCTCGAGTTTATTGCTATTTTAAACAATGTTTTGATAAAAATCCATGCATTTATCTTTACATATTTTCCTAGTTTTTAGGCTAATTCTTGGAATTACTGTGTCAAGTGATGTGAACCTTTACAAAGGTCATTGATGCATATTAACAAGAGCCTTTAGTTCATGCTACCATTAGCGGACACATGGAGTGCCTCGCCCACAGAGAACATTGAATATTGTAATCCTGGTCAATTTCCAAGCTATTGTTACTTAGATTACTGATGAAATAGATCATTTGCCTCATCTATTGAATGGTTGTTTGGGTTTTTCCCTCAGTAAATTGACTTCTAACAACATCCTTAGACTGTATTATAATTTTCAATGTTTTTAATATTTATTTGTAAGAACTCTTATACAGCAATGCGCCTCTTCATTTCCTTTCAGACACTGTAATTCCCCTACCTCCCCACCCCAATTCATCATTTGTCTAACTCTGTGAATGCTGGGTAGGTCAGCCACTGTTGGTTAGCTAACCCAGCACCCACTGCCAATCTCCTTCTCCACTGCCTGACTTTCTCTTCCAAGACTGCAAAAGGAAATCTTAGTTTTCCTACTTTTTCTTGTATCTCCGAGAGGCCTTATGATGTAGATCTAACCTTTAAGACATAAGCAGAAGTCAAGATCGGCGAGAGTTCTAAGAATGGTTTTGCTCCTTATAATAAGTTATGGCTGGTGCTGTTCCCCTCCACTTATTCCAGTCTTGAATGTGGATCTAATGGCTGGAGCTGTGGCAGCCATCTTGCAATACAAGATGACAAGTGGGAGCATGCAAGGCCCACACGTAAGGGATGGTGGAGAGGAAAGTGGAAAGAATTTGTGTCGGTGAGTTGCTGTACCAAACCTGGAACCACTTACTTCCCACTTCTTGTGATGTGAGATAATGAAATATCTTTTCTACTTAAACCACTGGTTGTCCAGTAACTTACTTGTAGCCAAAAGTGAGTTTGTTTTTGTTTCATTGTTATATTTAGAGGGGAAAGAGAAGTGATTGGCATACATGAATTTGAGAATTTTATGTAGCGAATCTGTTAATCTTGTCTCTGTGGTTTATGACATAGAAAGTAGTGTTGTAGTTTATCAGTTTTACATCTAATTTATTAATCCATCTGGATTTATTTTTGTACATGAAGAAAGAATCTAATTTTATTTTTTTCCAATGGGTTAATTGGTTGTTTCAACCCTATTGAGATATTGTCTTCTTTATATATTAAATTCTATGTTTAGTCTATATTTAGGTCTGATTTTGGATACCACCCATTTGAAGACCATGTGCCTTTCAAAGAAACCAAAAAACTAAAAACTAGAGCACTAAGCTGTGTGATTGCATTTAATTTTCAAGACAAACTTTACAAATTACAAGTTAAATTTCCCCAACTCCCTCTTCTCATTAAGAAAAAAACAAAACTAAAAAACAAAACTTTCAAAACATTGGAATTTTGATTGGAATTATATTAAATTTGTAGATTAACTGTAGAGAATTTTATGTTTCCAATGTGTTTCTAAGAGTATTTTATCACTCAATTTATTTGTCTTTAAAAAAATCTCTCAGCAAAATCCTGCTGTTTCCTTCACAAAGGTTCTTATTTTTCTGATTAAATTTGCTCCCATAATTTATACTTTGGTTGGTATTTTGAGTGCATTTTTCCTTGTTTATTTTATAACTGATTATCATTAGTCTATAAGACAAGTATTAAAGTCATTTGCTTATACATTGGAACAGTGTCTAAGTTGATTTTCTTAGGTTAACCAGGAGACAATCACATCATTTGAAAATAATGATGCATTTATTTTTTCTCTTCCACTGCTATCTTCTATTTCTTTTTCCTGTCTTGATGCACTAGTCAGGCTGTCTAGGATGATGCTTAATCCTAGCATTGGTAGTAAAAATCTTGTTTGCCCTTGATTCTACAGGGAATGACTGTTATTTCAGTAAGTTAAATGCTTATTAATTATTTCAAATAAATGTTGCATGTTATATTAAATAAGTGCTATTATACTCCTAGATATTTACTAACAAAATTTTTTAACAGAATTTCCAGCAATGATTATTTCCAAAATATAAAGATTTGAAACATAATTTAAACAAAACTAAAACACAGAAGGATTCATTCTTGCTTTTTCCTTTTTTAAAAAATCCAGACAATTTGTCACAAGGAAGTTTGGCATGTGATGGCAGCTGTAGGCTCGGTCACCCTCGGAATCACTGTCCCTCCTCATGGGGACAGAGCGCTGCACAGAGGACAGCAACACGTCTTCAATCGGCTTCTTAGGATTTTTCTCCAGGTCCATCATAATTGCTCCAGATTCAGACAGTTTCCATTCCACCTCATCTCTTGTCAGGTTCGTGCTGCCAAACCCCAGAGGAGCAATAAATTGCGCCTTGATGTCTCTTTCCACATAAACAAATATCGTGGGCAGATTCCCATCAGGATAATTGGTACGCAGGTTGTTGAAATGGCTTTGATAAATTTCACATCAGGAAACTTCCTGGCAAGTCTACTGAGGTGCTGATTTATCAGGGCACAGAGGGGAATTCCTTGTTTGTAAAGGTGCAAGATGACCCACAAGCCCTCAACAGCTTTGGTAACTTCTTGAACATAATCCATCCCTGAGATCTCTAAAACTTCTCCAAATTTATTCTTCAGTTTAGTTGCTTTCCACTCAGCCAGTCTCTGCCATCTGTACATTTCAATAGCACGTTCATCCTCCTCATTAAGCTCGTCTTCATGATCCTCTAGCCCTTCCAAAGTCATATCTTCATGTGTTGTCACCACTGACTGCTGGAGGATGCACTGCTCCTCTTCTGCCTCCTTTCCCGTTCTTTCAGACTTTCCTTGGGGGGCAAGATACCCTTTTTGCGTAAGACGTCATTCCACTCAGTGTCTGCGTTGGGGTCCTGCATCTTGTTTCCAGTTGCTCAAGCCAGCTGTGCCCCCAAATTGTTTATTACTTTGCTAATTACCAGCTATGGAGGCTGAATTTCATCACATCCAGATTGTAAATATTTAAATTATTTTTTCCTCATATCGTCTCCTTTGAGAGTAATTCTTAATTTTTGTATTTGGATTAATTTGGCATATTTATATTTACAAGCGTGTTTGGGCTTATCTCTGTTTTAACTAATTTCAGTGTTCATTGCAAATCTTTTTGTATCTTCATTCTTGAGCTCTTAATTCTACTTCATTTCTTAGTTGGTTAAAATACATAATGGTTTATTTTCCAAGCTCTTGTATGCATGCATAAGACTGTCTTTCTATTATCTTCACATGTAGTAACAACTTGACTGGTTGTCAATTTATGGGTCAAAACTTATCTTTCAGAACTCAGCTTTTCTTTTATTACATAGTATTTGTAGATTCTGAGTCTAGACTGATTTTTCTCTCACAGTTTTGATTATAGTTTTTCTGGCCAGAAAGATGAGAGGACTCTTTATTTTCCTTGTTAAATATTTTCCAGGACATACTTGACCAGGTTTGGTCCATGCTACCATATAATGATCTCTGTTAATCTATATAAAAGATACAGGTTTAAGATACAGGTGTTTTCTTCAACATGGGAGATTCTCTCTCTCTCTCTCTCTCTCTCTGTCCTGTTTCATTTGTTCTGGTTTTTTCCTCCAGAATATATACATTGGCTCACTCAACATCCACTTTTCTCCATAAACATCATCTTATTCTATATATTTTCTTTCTTTGTTTTATTCTTTCTGTGTTTTAAGGAAACAACTCGAGTTTGACCACCCATTATTGATTTGATTTTTGGGATTATCAACTTATGCTTCCTCCTGCCTTCCACACAGATTTTACTTCTGCTTTTGTGTGTTTGGCCTCCTGGTCATCCTTCCTAAAATGCATCTTCTCCTTCCTCCTTCCTCTGGAGTTCTCTCCCACTGCCCTTCATCCCAGCCTGTGCCCTCCTCACACATTCCTGCTAGCTTTTGCACAGGGAATGCCTTCTCATTTTTAAGTTTGAGTTTGCTTTGTTTGTTTTAATCTTTCCTCTTACTTTATTACTTAAAACACTGTGAGACAATTTCTAGCTACAGAAAAACTGACGCACAATAACGTCAGAGGCATTAGATGCTCATTAATTGTGGGCTTTAGCTTTTCTTGGTAGAGGTTCTGATGTTATTCTCCTCTAACATTTATATAAACTTAGTAGTTCTTTGAGGTTGCAGAATCTCAAAACAATGAACTGAATCAGAGAGAAAAATACGTAGAGCCAGAAAGATATGATGAAATAATAAAGCCAGAAGTACTCGGAGGCTATAATTGAGCTAAGTACATTTTTTCCTCAGTAATACATATCAGCAAATTACCATATGACTTATATCAGTGGAAATTTTCTCTCTCTTATTGTTGAAATTTTTGTTTTGAAAACCTGGAGAGCATTTAAAGTTGATGGAAACACCAGAAGCCACATTTTTAGAAAAAAATTAAATGTTAAATAAGTTAGCTCTTGGAATTAAATATTATCATTTACATCATATTAATCTAATTCCTTGATTTTATAAAATGATACGTTTTATATACATTAAGATACACATTAATCATACACTTTAATACACGTTTTATCTTAATGTGTCATTTAAACTACAATGTACCTTGCCCTTCTAAGTTATATGGGTGGGGTGGTGCGGGTGGGTAAAAATACTAAACAGGAGCAAAAGAATGCGGATTCGTCTACTTCTGCCCATTAGCAGCTGTGCAAACTTGGATGTTATTCTCTCCCCTCACTCCCCGTCATAGAATCGGTGCTAATAAAGCTTAGCTGACCTATCCTATGGTTTGGTGACAATTAAATGAAATGTCTGTGAAGGTTTTTATTAAGCTGGTAAGTTCCATGCTTATTTAAAAGATTATAATTCCACTGCGTTGCTTTCATTCCACTTTGAAAAACCTTTAGCACACATCATTATTTAAAAAGTGGCAGTTGATATAGTATAGACTTTTGAATATAGTGCAAGAGAAGTGCAACTGTTATGACAATTTAATTCAAGATTTGCAATACTTATTCTTGTTTTGGAAGACAGTGGTAAGTGTAGACAGATATTTAATGTCATGAGCCTCTAGATAAAGGAAGAAAGGTATGTATTAATTATTTCAATAATCCTAGGCATTCCTCTTTTTACTTTTACTATTCGCATATAATTATTTTTTGAAAAAATTCATTATTTTCACCAAAGCAGTCCAGTATAGAATAGTATAATATATCCCCATATATCCATATGCTTTAATAATAATTAACTCATGAACAATGTTGTTTCATTTTAACTACCTCTAGGTACTCTACTCTTGTACTAACTTGAAGCAAATCCTAGAGACCTTATCATTTAATCTGCAAATATTTCAGTATGTGTCACTAAAAGGATAAATTCTTTCCCTCCCCCAACAAAATCACAATACCACAATCACATCTGTAAGGAATCAAAAACAGTTTCTTAACAGGCCATCACACGTCCAGTCACATTTGAATTTCCAGTTGACTCATAAATGTCATAATTTTATTTTCTTTTATGGTTTATTTGCTTCAATCAAGATCTAAATGAAGCCCATGCCTGTGACTCCTTGTTATGTCTCATGCCTTTTTCAACCTAAAAGTCCTTCTTGCATTTTATTTCTGGCGGAAGCCACATTGCTGTCCTGTAGCATCTCCCCCAACCAAAGTGCTGATGGCATCCCCATGGTGGCTTCCCATGTCCCTCGGCACTTCCTCTCTCTTGGTAGTCATATCTAGGGGCCTGTTCAGATTCAGGTTCTTTTCTCCAGCAGAGAATGAGGAGTGGGAAATATTTCACAGGTGGTGCTGTGTTCTTCCATCAGGATATATAATATCGGGCGCACGCTGTCTCTCTCTTTCTCTCTCCCTCTCTCTCATAGTAGCAATTGTTGATGCTCAATGCATCTATTCATTAGTCCACGAGGAGCTGCAAAATGGTTATTTTCTATCACACCTTCTTCATTTATTAACTAGAATGCTCCTGTAAAGAAAAACTTCCTCTCATTTGCTGTTTGGTTACCAGTAGTATAGTTTGTGTAGGAGAGGTGAATAAATGGCTGTCTCTTTCCCCTTATTTACCCATTTTCGAAAACTAAGTTGGTCATCAGCATCCCCCAATAGTGACTAGTTAGATTTAAAAACATTATAAACTCAAATATGTTTTGGTCCATTGAAACTGTTGTGTGTGTGATGTTCAAATGGTCCCCGTCTTTGGGGTATTTGAGCCATTGGGAGCCTTGTCAGGCTGGTGTGTGTGTCCTAGCAGTCTTTGACAGTGTCCTGGGGGTCCAGGCTCATCTGACATTCTCTGCCTCAGTCCTAGCGTCACCCACTTCTCAAAGGCGCCCCATGGATTTTCCTTTTATTTGTTTTGTGGGAAATTTTACTTCATGACCATAATCTGGGTGCTGTTCTAGATATTTCAGTAGAGACAGAACTAGGGAAAGTTGTATATATATATTTTTACATATATAAAATTATATATACAAAAGTGTATATATACACACACATATGTATCTCAAATACATGTATCATTTTCGAATTATTAATTAACAAACAAAGGGAAAGCAATTAACAAACCAAAGTAAGGCAAAGATAACAAACCATTTTCAATTACATAATTATCTACTAAATCTTGTGGGGCTCTTGAAAAAACAAAAGCAATTACAATTCTGATGGTCCAACGCAGCAAACTTGTTGCATTGTCTTTGTAAATTTTTACAGATATTACACATATCTGTCTCTACAGGAACATCTCTAGCTTTAAAAGTCCCTGCCCTATTTCTTCCCCAGAAAAGAAGGGAATATAGACTTATGCTCTTTCTATCCATGTGTTGAAATTAAGTTGCTTTGCTGGTTTATTGTGAGAGCACAGAAAAGTATATAAAAGAAAATGAACTTCTGTTACTAAAAGGTTTTCCACGCTAATGAAAAAGATAATGAAATGAGAAAGTAATGATTGTGGCTTTATTGAAAATAATATGGCCAGGCACTTGGATGTTACACAGTTTTGCGTATGCAAATATAGTTTTACTAACCTGTGCTGCTCCTTTAAATAGTCATTTTGCATTGTTATTGATGAAGCAAAAGACTGGTGATGACCACTTATAATCCTTTCTGATGTTTCTAGAGCAATATGGCACATCCCAAGAGGGAAAAGTTCAGGTAACCAAGTTTTCATAGTTACACCACATATTGTACTAAGTCAGCTTCCAGAAGAAACATGTACTTTGATTTGAATGACCACCTGGAAGCCACTCTCAAAGAATGTTGATGATCCCCCTCTAGCCTGGAAGGACAATGCATATACCACTTCCATTCATACCACCATACCATGTATTGTTCTAAACTTTGATTTTTCCCTGACATCAGAGGACTTTGTCTTCTACCAAAATGAGGTTAACTGCAATGCTGGAAAGATTAATGCATTGTTTTCTCTTAGAGGATTAGAAGGGGGTTGGTTAGTACATGTATTATGGTCAAAATATATCTTGCTTTAGAAAATATAATCAAGATAATATCTGTTTTAGTTCAGGCTGCCATAACAAAGTATCATGGACTGGGTGGCGTCTAAACAACAGAAACCTATTTCTCATAGTTCTAAAGGAAAGAAGTTGGAGATAAAGGAGCCAGCATGCTAAGAGTTCTGATGAGGACACTCTTCCAGGCTTCAGACAGCTGCCTTCTTCCTGTGTCCTCATGTGGCAGAAATAGTGCCCTTCAAGAAGGCACTAATCTCATTCACAAGGGCCCCACCCTCATGATCTCATCACCTTCCAAAGGCCCCACCTCCTAATATCACCATCTTAGAGGTTAGAATTTCAACATATGGATTTTGGGGGTCACAAACATTCAGTCTATTGCAATAATCAAATTTATGATCAATAAAGTTATTAACAAGGTAAAGCTTATAATTATGCCTTTGATGAAATTATGTCTCTTACAGAAAATTGACAACTTAAGATTGTGCTTATTATTGCATTTTGTTTCCTTGATTTTATTTCTCTTAGTAAAAAGTATAACATTCAAACACAATTATATACACACAATTTTTTCTCTAATTTATTCACTGGGATTCAAGATAATAAAGAACACACACTTAGCTGTTAAAAAGCTGCAGTTGGCTGGGGATGGTGGCTCAAGCCCTTTGGGAGGCCAAGGCAGGTGAATCACTTGAGGTCAGGAGTTCGAGACCAGCCTGGCCAACGTGGTGAAACCCTGTCTTTACTAAAAATATAAAAAATAGCCAGGCGTGGTGGTGTACACCTGTAATCCCAGCTACTTGGAAGGCTGAGTGAGGAGAATTGCTTAAACCCAGGAGGTGGAGGATGCAATGAGCCAAGATTGTGCCACTGCAACCCAGCCTGGGTGACAGAGCAAGACTCCATGTCAAAAAAAAAAAAAAAAAAAAAAAGGCGGTTCCTGAAAATCTCCTTTTTTCACTTTAATGATTTTTCTTCTTGAAAGTCTGTGTGTCCCTGTGAGAGTCACTGGTTTTAGGTAAATTAATGGTCAACTAAATATTTGCAACAAAAACATGCCTTTTATTTCAGCTGAGAAATGGGAGGCGTGGCCTACAGTGTCAGCCAGGGGGCCCTGGGGCAAGTTGCTTCACTTCTCCCTCAGGTCCAGGATTCAAATCTGCAAAAGATAGGCTGAGCCAGGTGGCCACGAGATCCCATGGGTCTGTGTGCTCCAGGGCCTACGTGTTTCCAAAATATGATCCTTTGTTTTTAAAAAAAAGCCAGGTGTGGTGGCTTGTGCCTGTAGTCCCAGCGACTTAGGAGGCTGAGGTGGGATAACTGCTTGAGCTCAGAAGTTTGAGTCCAGCCTGGGTAACACAGTGAGACTCCATCTCAAAAAATAAAATAAAATAAATAAAAAGAGGCTACCTGGTTACCTAACTATGGGAGTGCCTCCCATTACATCTCCCATTTTGGAAATTCTCCATGCATGCTCGCATCTTAAGGCTCTGAGAAGCACTGCCTAAAAGAAACATAGTTAACCTTATTTAATCCAGAGTTTCCCAAACTTGTTAGATTCCGGACTCTTTTGTCCAGGTAATATCGTTGAACATCCCACAAAAAGTGTTCTGCCGCAGTATGCGTTGGGGACGCTGCCTTATAGCACTGGATACACAGTAGGTACCCAGCGAAAACGGATTTATGGGCTTTGGTCTCATGCCCAAGTAGAGCACTAGAACGCTAGGGCTCCTCTGCTACAAAATCTACCAATGCACCTGTTTTCCGGTTAGGCCCCCGAGTCTAAAGAGGGGTAGGAGATATTACTACCCACCAAGGCTAAGGATGGGGCGAGGGGAAGCCACAGTGGATCCACACTCCAGGAAACAGAGTGCCCGTGGGAGAGTGAGATCGTAGGCTGCGGCAAGGTGGGGGTGCTCAGCATGACAGCGAGAGGCCAGCACTCGGGGCCCACCATGGGGTCATCTCCCCCCATCCCCACATAGCCCCCTGCAGAAATCTGTAGGGTTCACACACAGGTAAGTTTTATAGTCACATGTTGTTGAAATTTAGGCCAAGGAAGGCATCAGTCCTGCAGATGAGAAAAGAGATTCCACTTGGACCTTGCTTTCCTGGAAATGAGGATGAGAACCACCCCATGGGATGGATTTAGAGAACACAGAACAAGAAGGAGCATAACCAGTCCTGTGGTTCAAGCCTGCGTTTTGCAAATGGAGCCCCTGAAGCCGCGTGGTTAAGTGGTTAAGCAGCTCTCTTGGTCAGTGAAGGCCAAGTCTGAAATGGGGGCTTGGGCTTCTGACTCCACGTCAGGGCGTTTCCACGGCCGGCTCCACACAGGGCTGAGGGCAGCTGAGCTCGGGAGGCTGCGTGTCCGGGGAAAGGGAGACAGGCAGCGATCCACAGGTGGTCCAGTGTTGCTTCTTCAACTTCTTTTTCTTCTTCATATTTCTACTCATACTTTATTCTTTGAAGGCATTCTTTAGTGAACTGATATTTTTTACTACCCAGAAGAAGTGGAAAATTTTAATTTTTCTATTGTTCCCCACCCAGGCTTAAGTCCAAGAGTATTAATTTAAATCACTGGCTTCTACAGGTAATGTAGAAGGATAATTCCTTACAGATATTTACAGGAAAACATCCGCTTACTCAATGAATATGTGCCAGGCACTGTTCTAGCCTCTGGTATTCATTATGAACAAAACAACAAAATCTCTAACCTTTGTGAAATGAATGTCCTAGTACAAAATTATGGCTGTAAACAATACGTATAATAAAGAAGTAAATCATGTTGTATGTTAGAACAGGGCTCTCCACACCTTAGTGTACCTGAAGACCAACTGGGAACCTTGGTAAAATGCAGATCCCGGCTCAGCAGGTCTGCGGTGACCGAGGCTGTGCAGCTCTGACCAGCTGCTGGCAATGCTGTCTTGCCTGTCCGTGGTTCTCGCCCCACACTTCCAATAACAAAAAGTTGGAAGTTGTCTGTAATAGGTAAGGGAGATTGGAAGGGAGAAGAAGAGTAGTCTCCCTCTAAATAGCATTGACCCGTGGAGGCCTGGTTGAGAAAGAACATTTGAGCAAAGATTTGGGGCAGATGAGCTACAAGGGTATCCCGGAATAGGGTCCAGGGCTTCCGGGCTGAAGGCACCGCTGGAGCACGGACTTGAGGGAAGGGCATACCTGATGCATCGGAGAAATTGCCAGGAGGCCAGTGTGGTGGCAGTGGTGTGAGCGACGGGGGAGCAGGGGGTGAGAGGAGAGCAGTAAGGCACGGTACCAGGAAACCACACAGGGTGGGGATTTGCAGCCCACAGCCAAAGCTTTGGTTTTACTCTGAAGGAAGTGGGAAGGCTTGAACAATGTGGACCATCCACACAAAGATGTGTACGTGGTTGTTCGTAGCAGCATCATCCATGAGAGCCAAGACCTTGAAACGATCTGATTATTAGCTAGTGCACAGATAACAAAATGTGACCTGACCACACACTGGAATACTATTCAGCAACAAATAAGAAACAACTGAGCTGGGCGCATTGGCTCACGCCTGTAATCCCAGAATTTTGGGAGGCCAAGGTGGGTGGATCACCTGAGGTCAGGAGTTTGAGATCAGCCTGGCCAACATGGGGAAAGCCTGTCTCTACTAAAAATACAAAAAATTAGCCAGGCGTGGTGCCACATGCCTGTAATCCCAACTACTCAGGAGGCTGAGGCAGGAGAATCTCTTGAACCTGGGAGGTGGAGATTGCAGTGAGCCAAGATCATGCCATTGCACTCCAGCCTGGGCAACAAGAGTGAAACTCCATCTCAAAAAATAAAAATACATAAATAAATAAAGAAGCAAACTGCTAATCCGTACTACCACATGGATGGATCTCAAAAATGTTATGCCATGTGGAAGGAGCCAGATGCAAAAAAACTACAGAGTGCATGAGTCCATCTCTCTGAAATGTCCAGAAAAGGCATATTTAGAGAGACAGAAAGTAGATTGCCGGCTGCCTAGAGCTTGGAGGCATTAGTAGTAACAGGGATTAATTGCAAAGTGGAACCCGGGAACATTTTGGGGTAGTGGATATGTTTTAAAACTCGATTGTGGTGATGGTTGCATAACTCCATAAATTTACTAAAAATAACAAAATTATACCACATACAAGGAGAGAATTTTATGACATATAAGTTGTATCTTAATAAAGCTGTTTTTAAAATAAGTTTTAAAAATGATGTGGGCTGAGGAATAACATGCCCAACTTCTACCTTATCAATCCCCCTTTGACTGGTTGTTAGAAACAGACTGCTTTGGGCAAGGGTGGAAGAAAGTCTAGTTAGAAGGGCAACTTCTGCATGGCTGGGATTGCCTTTCTTTTGCCATTATTTTTGCATAATAATTTATGTAGGTATAGAATTGTGGGTTGAGCTTTACTTTCTCTTGAGTGCTTTAAATATTTTTTTCACTAACTTCTAGCATCTGTTGTTTCCAATGAGAAAAACTGGATGAGATAGTTTGAAATGTATTTGCCAGAAGAAAATTACTACTGTCTACTGGCTTGGTGTTTCCAATTAACAAGTAGATATTAATGCAACTCAGCAAATTGCTGTATGTCAGGAGGTATCCTTCTTTATTGTACATAAGGATCATTAACGTAGATATTTTAACATTTTGTATGAAACTTTAAACTTTTCTGACCGTTTTTAATTATATGTTTTTTATTCTTCTTTCATCTTAAGTCCTTTGAGATAGATAGCATTTGTTTCATCCTTCTCTGTTGAACCATGAGGAAATTAACTGACTCATCTGAGATTGTTTATCCAGTTAGTGGAACAGACAACACAAATGACCAGGTCTTGTAGCTCCTATCTGTACCCTCTTTCCCGAAGACTCCGGTTATCCAAGATCAGGCCTTGTCCTACATGCTTCAGTGCTCTAGCTCTGATGCTGACACCAACAAAAAGTGTTGTGTAAGACCATGAGCCCTCCACTTCATGCCATGAGCTGTGATTATGATTTCATCACAAAATATTTGACCTCCCCACTCATCATCTTGGATTAAGTCACTTCATGTTTTGCAATTCTCTTTTGTCATCTAAGACATAACAATATGAGTAACCTATCTATTCTATGAACTCCAGGGTTGTTGTAAGTGCGAAGGAGTTGGTAGTCATCTGATGAGCATGTGTAGACTATTGCTTCACGTTCCCTCACCCCCACACATAGGTAAGCGCAGTTTCTGAGGGTAAATCTCACACTTGCTCCTGAAATTTTTGCTGTGTACCGCTGCCCCCAAAGCTGCACTGCCATGTGCAACAGACCCTACCAGTGCCCTGCTGGGCACCACTAAGGCACCTCTTCCAGGGCCTGCTAATGCACTGGGGGCCCTGGGGTTTTACCAACTGGTCCACTTGGCCCTATTATTTCTCTTCATTCTTTGTGAGCCATGTGGATCCTCACTGGTGGCTGCTGCTAATATTTTAGACCCACCATTTGTGTCCTACAGCTTCGAAACTGCAGGGAAGTCTCTGGGGGAGTGGGGGCAACTGGCTCTCCCCCACCGCCATTAATCATATCTTGCTGGAAGGGGCTGCAAACAGTGCCTAGGGAAACCTCTATTTCCACTGATCACCCTCCTTTCCCCTCAAAAATGCATCCTCCTTATTTTGCTGATGATGAAAACCAGGCTTCAGGTTGTTGAAGAGATTTGCCTTAGATTTCCTCTCGAGAAGACAGTAGAGATGGGAGATAAATCCAGCCGGAAACCTGTTCAACTGAACAGCACTGCCTCTTTGCATGTTTGTGCATGTATGTGAATACATCCGTAGATTGATTTAAAATGTGTGTAAAAGCTAAGGCATATTACCTGTAGCGGTTGATATTCTTTTAACACATTATAACACAAGGCAGCCAGAATTATTTTAATGCCATTTAATTCAAAACAAAATTGTCTAATAGGTGATTCAGTTTTATTATTGCTGATTAGCAATAATTTGCAAAAGCTGTTTGAACAAAAGTCATGGAAAATAAAATGAAAATTTAATTAGCACCAGTGTCAAGGGTAAAAAAGCAATTAATATTGAACACTGTACGAAGAATACTGTTCTTTTGTTTTTAATTATTCATCAATACCACATTGAACAGATTTTGATGATTTTTTCTTTCTGAGAAAATAAAGGGCTTTTAAAATTATACTTAATATTAGCTGTACTTACTATAAATGGTGAAAACCAAAAGCCTTATTTTTTTGTTTTTTGTTTTGTTTTGTTTTTTGAGATGGAGTCTCGCTCTGTCGCCCAGGCTGGAGTGCAGTGGCACGATCTCGGCTCACTGAAAGCTCTGCCTCCCGGGTTCACGCCATTCTCCTGCCTCAGCCTCCCGAGTAGCTGGGACTACAGGCGCCCGCCACCTCGCCCGGCTAGTTTTTCGTATTTTTGGTAGAGACGGAGTTTCACCATGTTCGCCAGGATGGTCTCGATCTCCTGACCTCATGATCCACCTGCCTTGGCCTCCCAAAGTGCTGGGATTACAGGCTTGAGCCACCACGCTCGGCCGCCTTATTTTTATTGTCAGGAAATCTAATTGTACTACTAAGAGGTCATGTAGCAATTTAAAATTTTTTAAATATTTGGCAACTGAAGTCACCTGAAACCTTAAATAAAATAACCATATGCCTTTCAGAGCTCTTTGACTTTGGAGTTTAACAAAGGGATAATCAAAGCAAACAGTTGATTTTCCAGAGCAGTGAAGGACAATTGTGTTGGAACATGGGCTTTTCAAGCTCAGGTGTTTTCTTGCATGGTGTTATTAGCAGATTTTAAAGAGAAGGTGCAGCCTAGAGATTAAAGAACAGGCTCAAGAGACCTGATGCTTCCTTTCTCACATGTGGAGCCTTTGTTGCACTCACTGAACAGGTTTCTCAATGTGCAGCCCACAGACCATTGACACTAGAACTTTGTAGGTGGCTGAGAATTCAGATTCTTGACCCACAGAGCCACTGAAGGGCCAGGGAATACGCATTTTAAAAGCCACTTACGGTGCTTCTCATCCATTCTGGAGTGTAAGAACCCCAGTCATAGAGGCATACTTGCTCAAAATGTCACAGGAAACCCATAGTGAGATGTAGCAACAGCTAGAGGAGGCAGAGTCATGGTTTTAGGCAGACATTGCAGAACACCTGATGCATATTCTGGATTGATCCAATGCTCAGTCTTGGGTGTGGATACAGTTCAGCAATCTGCAATATTGGGTCATTGCTTTTAAAGAATTCTCTACAGTGCAATTTCTCCATCTGGAAACAAAAGCCATACACATAAGTATCACAATTCAGGCCCTGAGGCCCTCAGATAAAACACACCGTGCAGTCACTGAGGATTGTGCTGTCATCACACCTGCTAAACCTAGAGAAAACCTCCAAGAGACTCGCTCACTCACCAGATGACCCAGTCAACAAATTTGGGTGGATAGATCCTGTGGAGATTCAGGAAGATTTCACAGTAAGCAACTTTTCTTCTCCTCTTTTTTCCCCCTTATACTAACTGAAAAACTACTTAATTAAATCCAACTTAGTATCCACTACGAGCTTAGCACTTAATTCGAATGCTCCATTTATCTTACTCAGGAAGCAATAGCCAATAATAATAATAATGACAGCTCACATTGCTTGCATACTGGACATTGTGTGAAGTATTTTACTTACATTGTCTGTGTCATCTTCACAGGCCCATGGGGAAGGTGTCGTAATTAACCACATTTTGCAGGTAAGGAAACGGAGGCTTGAGAAGTTACATATCATGGTCATAGATTTTTGTAAGACACAGAACCAAGGCTGGACCCCACGCCTGTCTGACATCACAGCTGACCCTCATTGTACTGCCTTTGACACAACTAAGAATGAGGTGGCTTGCCAGGTGCTGTGGGATTCCATTTGTAAAAAATATGTTTTCATCCAACCCATGTTTACAGAGAATCTACTCTGTGCATGTGGGGCAAAGCCCAATAAATGGTTATTGAACCGAATGGGACTGAATTACAGTTCAAAAATCCAGAAATCTGTCCAACGTGAAGCCCTGTCCTTCAGGCACAGCCCCGGCCACAAGCCAGGATAGAAAGAGGAAATATAACTGTGCTTAAGTGACTCTCCTCCAAGGCTGAAATATGCCACAGAAATGACAAACCGTTAAGCTATGAAGGTCTGGTAGAGTAAGAAGGTACGTGTGACCCTCAAACTATGCTTGACACTATGACAAATCCAAGATGCTCTGTTGGAAACACTGGCATGAACTACTTCAATGTCTAACCGTAGAGGATGATTAGATGCCTTGCTGTTACGAGTCCATAACTGTATATTCGCCAACTATGAAGAATAATGCTACATCGGAAAAGAAGGTCTATTGGTGTGGAAAGATGTATATCCTGTGAAAGTGAGAAACCAAAAAAAAGACAAAGTGAAAAATCAGGTGACAATAGAGGATGTACACAATGTATACATTATCTTAATTTTGGAAAATCACAGATAGAGATAAAGGCACATATGACATGCATATATGTATATATGTGCATAAAAGACAATGAGGTTCATGTGTGTTTGCAGGCATATGAGAGGCACATATTATGTGCATATGGTTGTGTGACTATGAAAGGCACATGTGGTATGCATATGTGTTTGTGTGTATATGCAAAACACATATAATGTATGCATATGCTTGTATCATAAGAGATACATCTGCATACATATATGTTTGTATGCAAGTGGAAGACGATGTATATATATTTTTACATAGGACACATATGATGTATGTATATGTTTGTATGCTCATGAAGACAAATTATTTACTCATACATTTGTGTGGCATATGGAACGCACATACAATGTGCAGGTATGTTTATATGCATATATCATTTCTGGGTGATTGGAATTGTAGCTGTTTGATATGGTTCATTTGCTTGTCTATATTTTCTGATGTTAGTGTAATGTGCATGCAATTTCTTTTGTACCCAGAAGTAAACATATACAAAACTTCATTTGCAGAAGCACCCCAAATTTAATGGCTCAATATCTTCCATGGTTGGGGACATGCATTTGGTTTTAAAAGAGAGAGAATTAGGCATGCCATTACAGTGCAATGGCCAAAATATTGAAGAGCAGGGACATAGGAATTTTTTTTTAATTGGATCCTCTTCTGAAAAAAAAAATTGTTTTATTGTGAATAAATGGATGTATTTGTTTAGGGGATGTTGGGTTTAAAAGTTTAGGAGAACTTTAAGTATGGCATTAGAAAGAGAGTTTTTGGCTACCCAAACCCTTCATCAGTTTTCACAGAAGCCTTTTATAAGGGTCTGATGTGACAAGGAAGTTCCCATCCTCAAGGTGGGGAGAGGGCACTTGTAGATGGAATATTATTGTCTGGATGACATAAAGTTTCTGTTTTAATTCAGCTCTTCAGTATTCCACGTGTCTGTTTAATTTTAGCTCTTCTCTTTGTCAGGATTCTATGTCTGTCTCTCACAGAAAGTTGCCTAACTTTAATAAAACTTGCTTTATTGCCAAATGATACCCATGTGCGTCTTAAAGTCAACTGAGGTGAATCTTGAAACAATTGGCTGGCTGATCCCAACCTTCAAAGGCATCTACCTTCTATCATTTTTAGCAGAGTTCAGTGCCGCTTGGTACAGGCAGGGGCTATAAATATGAGTAATTTCACTGAGTGAGATTTACATTTTCCAGGAAAGATGACTACACATAATTAGAAAAAAAAAAGAGAAGGAGAATGCCTGATGGAGAGCAGTGGTAAGACTGCCTGGTCCCTTTTCATTTTCTTGTGCTCTTTGATGGGACGTCCTGGTGGACACATTTCTCCTATTGTGGCTATACGCCAGTGTCCCATGTCCCGTATTTGCTGAAGACAGATGATGCAATAATGGCTCAGGGACTCAGGAGCTTCCTGAATGTAACCATACCCAAAACAGTATCTGTGATGTAGAATTTATAGGTCTTAGACAGAGAAACAGCTACACAGTAAAATTGAACCTCTGGAACAGCAAGATGTTTAATAGCAAGATTGTGCTGTATTTTCTTATATTTTCTGGTTGCCAGACAAATGGGAGAATCCCAAAAGAACCTCTGGAACAGTAAGGTGTTTAATAGCAAGATTGTGCTGTATTTTCTTATATTTTCTGGTTGCCAGACAAATGGGAGAATCCCAAAAATAGGGCACCCTAACATCACCTATACCTTGAAGCTGAGCATTGGAGAGATTTGCTTTCTTGATAAAAGGAACATATCCCCGAATGTAACAATGATCTCCTACAGCAACCACTTTCTCCGAAATTGTCCTTACCTCCAGGAGCCAGGAATGGAGAAACAAAAGCTCCTGGGGGCAGAGCATCAGTGGCAGATCAACCACTTATCTTGTCTTCTTCTGAGGCAGAGGCTACCCTGGAGCAGATACACAGCATAATTGAACCTCCGGTTCAACTGAACTGACAGCTGTAGGGCTTGAGCTTTCTATTGAGCTGAGTATTGCCTGGGCAGGAAGGTAAGGTAAAGAGCATGGGATGGAGCCAGCTACAGTTTCCAGGGCCCAAACAGGGAGAGCTTTCATTCCCCACTGAGACTTGAGGGAAAAAAAGACAGACGTCAAGTCAAGTCAACATAAATCATGAACTTAGTACCCAAAGGCTAATGGGATGGGATATTAATGGTTTCTATGAAGATCAAATAAAGGCGGTCCATTTACAGCTCTTGGTAATTCTACAAAAAGCTACAATTTCTTGAGTGTTTAACTCTGTGTGAGGCACTGTGCTAAACACATTAAACATATACCCCTGTGGGAAAGTTATTATCCTCATTTTGAGATGAGTAAACTGGGGCTCAGAGAAGCCACCTAAGTTGCCCTGGGTCACCCAACTGGCAAATTGTAAAGCTGGGATTCACCTCTGTCTGTCTGACTTAAAAGTTCATGTTTGTAAACATGCTGTTGTAACAAGACTTGAACATTTTACTATTGATACATAATATTTGTACATATTTTACAGGCACATGACATTTCGATACATAGAATGGATAAGGATCAATTTGGGGTATTTATAATTTCTACATATTGGGAATATTTCGATTCCTCTTTTCTAGCTATTTTGGAATATACAATATATTGTTGTTAACTATAGTCACCCTACTCTACCATCGAACGTTAGATCTTATTCCTGTAATCTAACTATATGTTTGTACCCATTAACCAATGTCTCTTCATTCCCCCTTCATTCCTACCAATACAATGCTTTTTTTGGTTACTTTAGCCTTGCAATATATTTTAAACTTGAGAGTGTGATGTTTCCAGCTTTGTTCTTGTTGCTCAGGATTTTGTATGGCTATTTAGACTGTTTTGGGTTCCATACAAATGTTAGGATTTTTTTCTATTTCTATAAAAAATGACATTGGTATTTTGATGGGGATTGAATTAAATCTGTAGATTGCTTTGGGTATATGGTAATTTTAACAATATTAATTCTTTCAACCCATGAACACGGGATGCTTTCCATTTGTTAGTTTCTTCTTCAATTTTTTTTCTTCAGTGTTTTGTAGTCTTTCACCTCCTTTGTTGAATTTATTCTTAGGTATTTGTGCGTGTGTGTGGTGATTGCAAATGGGAATGCTTTCTTGATTTCTTTCTCAGATTGTTCATTATTGGTATATAGAAATGCTACTGATTTTTGTATGTTGATTTTGTATCCTGCAACTTCTCTGAATTTATTAATCATACCTAAGGGTTTGTTGTTGTTGTTGTTGTTGTTGTTGTTGTTTTCCTTTTTTGGGCAGAGCCTTTAGGTTTTTCTAGACATAAAATCATGTCATCTGCAAGGAGGAACAATTTGACTTCCTCTTTTCCAATTTGGATGCCTTTTATTTCTTTCTCTTGCCTGATTGCTTTGCCTAGAACTTCCAGTACTATGTTGAACAAGAGTAGTGAAAGTGGGCATTTTTGTCTTGTTCCAGTTCTTGGAGGAAAGGCGTTCAAATTTTCCCCACTCAGTATGATGTTAATTGTAAGTTTGTCATATATACCTTTTACTATTTTGAGGTATGTTCCTTCGATGTCTAGTTTGTTGAGAGTTTTGATCATGAAGGGATGTTGAATTTTATCAAATGCTTTTTCTGCATCTATTGAAATGATCATATGGTTTTTGTCCTTTATTCTGTTGATATGATATATTACATTTATTGATTTACATATATTAAACCATCTTTGCATCCCTGAGATAGACCATCTTTTCATCCCTTGGTATTTTAATAGGGATTGCATTAAATCTGTAGATTGCTTTGTATAGTATGGTCACTGGATCATGGTGTATTATCTTTTTGATATGCTGTTGGATTTGGTTTGCTAGTATGTTTTTGAAGGATTTTTGTATCTATGTTCATCAAGGATATTGGTCTGTAGTTTGTTTTTGGTTGCATTCTTGTCTGGTTTTGGTATCAGGGCAATGCTGGCCTTTCAGAATGAGTTAAGAAGAATTCCCTCCTCTTTAACTTTTTGAGATAGTTTGAGGAGAATTTGTATTATTTGTTCTTCGTAAGTTTGCTAGAATTTGGCAGGGAACCATCTGGTCATGGACTTTTCTTAGGAGACCTTCTATTACTGATTCAATCTCATTCCTCATTATTGATCTATTCGAGTTCTCTATTTTTTCCTGATTCAATCTTGGTAGGTTGTGTGTGTCTAGGAATTTATTCATTTCTTCTAGGTTTTCCAGTTTATTAGCATACAGTTATAATAGTCCCTGATGATCTTTTGTATTTCTGTGTTATCAGTTGTAATTTTTTTTGTTTGTTTTGTTTCTGATTTTGTTTATTTGGGTCTTTATTTTTTCTTTGTTAGTCTAGCTAGTATAACTTTTTGTTTCATTGATCCCTTATGTTTCTAAGCCTATTTTGTTTAGTTCTGCTCTGATCTTTATTATTTCTTTCCTTCTACTAATTTTGGGTATGATTTGTTCTTGCTTTTCTAATTCATTGAGGGGCATTATTAGATTGTTTATTTGAAATCTTTTTACTTTTTTGATGCAGATGTTTATTGCTATAAAATTCCCTCGTAGCACTGCTTTTTCTGTAATCCAGAGGTTTGGGTATGTTGTGTGTGTGTGTGTGTGTGTGTGTGTGTGTGTGTGTGTGTGTGTGT
>NC_045438.1:164797483-164812257 GCF_002776525.5 Piliocolobus tephrosceles | reverse complement strand
TGTGTGTGTGTGTGTGTGTGTGTGTGTGTGTGTGTGTGTGTGTGTGTTTATTATTTTGTTTTTAGAGAGAGGATCTCACTTTGTCATCCAAGCTAGGGTGCAGTGTTGTGATCATAGCTCACTGCAGCCTCCAACTCCTGGGCTCAAGTGATCCTCCAACCTCAGCCTCCCAAGTACTGGGACCACATGGGACTGCAGGCACCCACCACACCTGGCTAATTTAGAAACTTTGTTTTTTTTTTTAAGACACAAGACCGTGCTATGTTGCTCGGACTGGTCTCAAACTCCTGACCTCATGCAGGCCTCCCCACCTCAGCCTCTTGAGTAGCTAGAGTCATGCACCTGAGCCGAGCTACCATGCCTGTCTTGGTATGTTGTATTTTGATTCTCATTTGTTTCAAAATTTTTTTCAACTTCCTCCTTAATTTCTTCATTGACCCAATAGTCATTCAGAAGAATGCTGTTTAATTTCCTGTATTTGCAGTTTCCAAAGCTTCTCCTTTTATCGATTTCTAGTTTTATTCCATTGTGATCCAAAAAGATATATGATATAATTTTGATTCCATGTACTGATGAGAAGAATGTGTATTCTGTAGCTGTGGAATGAAATGTTCTGTAAACATCTGTTAGGTTGATTTTGTCTAAGATATTCTAAATTCAATGTTTCTTTGTAAATTTTCTGTCTAGATGATCTAATGCTGAGAATGGGGTATTGAAGTCCCTAACTGTTATTGTATTAGAGTCCATCTCTCCCATTAGATCTAATAATAGTTGCTTTATATATCTGGGTGCTCCAATTATGGACGCATATATATTTAGATAGGTTATATCCTTTTGCTGAATTGATCTACTTATCATTACATAATAAACCTTTTGGGTCACTTTTTATTGTTTTTGACTTAAAGTCTGTTTTATCTAATGTAAGTATAACTACTCCTGCTTGCTTTTGGCTTTCATTTGCATAGAGTATCTTTTTCCATCTTTTTACTTTCAGTCTATATGTGTCTTTATAGGTGAGGTCAGTTTCTTTTAGAAAGCATATAGTTGGGTCATTTGAAAAAATTCATTCGGCCAGTCTATATCTTTAAGTGGAAATTTTAGGCTGTTTACATTCAAGGTTACTGTTGATATGTGAGGACTTATACCTGTTAATTAATTGATCGTTTTCTGGTTGTTTGTATATCCTTTGTCCTTTATTTCTGTCTTATTATTTATCATCGTGATTTGGTGGTTTCCTCTGGTGGTAACATTAGGGTCCTTCTTTTCCTTAGTTCTGTGTTCATTCTACCCAATGGGTTTTATTTATACTTTTATGTCTTTTCATGATGGTAGATGTTATCTTTTCATTTCCAGGTATAGGACTACTTTAAGCATTTCTTGTAGACCCAGTCTAGTGATCATGAATTTTCTCAGCTTTTCCTTGTCTGGAGAGGATTTCATTTCTCCTTCATTTATGAAGGATAACTTTACTGGGTATAGTATCCTTGGCTGGCAGTTTTTTTCTTTCAGCACTTTAAGTGTATCAGCCCATTCTCTCTTGGTCTGTAAGGTTTCTGCTGAGAAATCTGCTGTTAGTCTGATGAAGTTTTTCTTATAAGTGACATTTTTCTCTTGCAGGTTTTGGAATTCTGTCTTTGACTTTTGACAGTTTGACTATAATGAAGAAGATCTTTTTGAATTGAATCTCTTTGGAAATCTCAGAGCTTCCTGCCTCTGTGTGTCTAGATCTTTTGCTAGACTTGGGAAGTTTTAACCTATTGTTTCATTGAATAGGTTTTCTATCCTTTCAGTTTTCTCTTTGCCTTCTGGAATATCAAAACTTAAAATACTTGGTTGCTTTATGGTGGCCCATATATCTTGGAGGCTTTGTTCATTCTCTTTTATTTTTTCTTTATTTTTGTCTCACTGGGTTATTTTAAAAACCTGTCTTCGAGTTCTGAGATTCTTCTGCTTGATCTAGTTCCTTGTTTAAGCTCTTGAATGTATTTTTTATTTCATTCAATAAATTATTAGGTTCCAAGATATGTTTAGTTCTTTTTAATTATATCTATTTCTTTTTAGTGAAATTCTCACTCATATCCTGAATTGCTTCTCTGATTTCTTTGTATTGTTGAATCTGTATTCTCTTGTATCTCACTGAGTTTCTTTAATATCACTATTTTGAATTTTTTCTGGCATTTCATTTTTTTTCATTGGCGTCTGTTTTTGGAGAATTATTGTGTTCCTTTGGAGGTGTCTTATTTCCTCGCTTTTAATGTTTCTTATGTCCTTATGTTGATTATCTGTGCAACTGGTGTAACAGTTGCTTCTGATTTTTTGGATTTGCTTTCACAGGGAAGGACATTTTTTCTGAAGATGTAGCTGTGGTGTTGATTAGGTAGGGCACTTTGGCCTTGATTCTAGATGCATGCAGCAGTGTAGTCTCTGTGTGAGTTCTTCAGTTGTAAACAGTGTCAGTGGTGTCTGTGATTTCCTTAGTGGCTTAGAGTGTGGCTGTTACTGGAGGCTGTGGGGAAGTTTTGCTGGGGACAGCAGCAACAGGTGGCCCAGTCCTCAGGCTCTAGCGGTGGCAGCAGTGGGCCAACAGCGTGCCTGTTCTTGGGCCTCAGAGCAGTTTATGCTGGTCCTGGGGTTAGTGGTTCCAGGCAGGTTGATTCTTGAGCCTCCAGGAGGCTTGCTCAGGTGCTGGAAGGGGCCGTGGTAGGCCAGTTGGGGAGGGGCTCAGGTTCCTAGGCACAGGCATGGCGGGGGCAATGGTGGCAGCTATGGCCAGATCATCCTCTAGCTGCCATCCTATCCATGCTGGTGTTGGTGGTGGCTGCAAAGGCCTGGGTGGGCGAGTCCCCAGGTGACATGTGTGTGTGGGTATGACAGCTGTGGGGGTAGTGACAGGTTGGGTGAGCCCATCCTCAGGCCCTTAGGAGGAGTGCTCAGGTGCCAATGACGGTGGATGGGGCAGGGCAATTCATATGCCTCTACACAGCACGCTTGGACCCTGGGAGGTGGAGTTGGGCTGGGCAGGCCTGTCCTCAGGATCCCTGGTGGTGCATGCGTATGCTGGCTGTGGTGAGTAGGGGTCGGCTGATCCCTGCGCCCTGACAAAATGCTCAGGTACAGGGGCGGCAGCAGCCGCACTGCAGCTCTGCTATTGGGGAGAGTGGGCTTGCTTTTCAATGGTAGCGTTGTAGGCAGATGGCTGGGAAGTGTGCACTTCAGTTCCAGGTGGCGGCTGTGGGTGGCAGAGCCTGACCTTAGGGTGCTTGTAAGTGCACAGTAGCCCCTTTGCTGGGGATGGTGGAGTCACTCCCAGTGGCTCATGCTTTAGTTCTGGTGGCAGCAGTCGGCAGCAGCTGCAGATGGGGGATGTCAGTGGGACTTCAGAGATGTGGAGATGCAGGGGTGGTTGAGCCCCAGAACAGGATGTAGTCTGGTGGGGGCTGGGCTGTCAAAATGGCACTGTGCTGTAGCTGTTTAGGTCTGGGGGGATGTGAACTCCCTCTCTGGAGCAACGCTGTCATGCCGTCTCAAGACAGGTCCCTATTTTAGTCTCAGGGCTCATGAGAGTCAAGAATCTCTCCCATGGCTGGAATTGCAGATGTCCACGGTGGGAATGTGGACTGCTGAGGGTCACCCACTTACCCTTTCTCTGCACTAGGAGGCCTCTCTGGGCTCCCAGCCAATCCCAGCCAAGTAGGCTGCCTTGCCTCCCTCTCCTTCCTCGCCTTAGGTATTTCCTGTCGCTTCTCTATTGAATTCCGGCATTCTCTCTCAGATAATCTATCCAAAGTGTGATTTTCAACTTACTATTTTGGTTTTTCTTGGTGGAGGAGGTGAGTACCAGCTGCCTCTAGTCAACCATCTTGAAGCATTTGACTCAAGCACTTTTGAAGTCAAGTGAAATCCGTTCAATTGAAAAGAATCTCTCTAAGTATAGACACCCTCGGGGCCCCGTGAGAAACATGCTGCTTCACAGACTGAGCTTTGGCACTTTATGCCAGGTATGCAGCCCGGCTTTCATTCTTCTCTGCTTCCCTTGAAGTTTGCAAAGAAGTTGCAATAGTTGATTTTGTGTGTCAACTTGGCTATGGTATCCAGGTGTTTGGGCAAATGCCAGTCTAGATGTTGCTGTGAATGTAGTTTTTATATGAGATTAATATTTGGATCAGTAGATTTTGATTAAAGCGGATTACCCTACATTATGTGGGTGAGCCTTACCCAGTCAGTTGCAGTTCCTCTTAAAGCAAAGACTGAGGTTTCCCAAAGAAGGTATTTGACCCAAATACGGCAGCATAGAAACTCTTCCTGGGTTTCCAGCCTGCCTGGCCTGCCCCTCAGAACTCAGACTTAAGACTGCAGCATTCATCTTACCCTCATTTCCAGCCTGTTGGCTTGCCCTGTGCATATTGGACTTATCTGCCCCCACAACTGTGTGAGCCAACATCTGAAAGGAAATCTCTGCTTACACATATATCTCCTATTGTTTCTGTTTCTCTGGAGAGTCTTGACTAATACGGTAGCAAAGAAGACACAAGGAGACTCTCCTCCAAAGATCTTTCTTTAACAATGAGGAAAAGCACACAGGGAAAGAGTCGGGTATATCTAACCATTTGCTGTTGGTGTTAATATGCAAAATCTCATGCACAGTCACAGCTCCCTCTGCCCATTCGCATCATTGCTCTGTCCCGATGTGCTTAAATGACACACTCCACCTTCCAGCAACCACATCTCCCAGCTGCAGGTGTTCCCTGCGTGGCAGGATATTTCATGCATATCAACACGTGTGTTGTTTGCCGTGTGCTCCCCTCTCCTCCTCTTCCAAGCTGGAAGACAGGTCTTTAGAGGTCCCCTGCCTGAAAGCAGAAACCTTTTCATCATCTGGGTGTTTATAAAAGCTTTCAGTTCCTGAAAGGTGAGCCTGGAGACAAGGCGTCTTTGGGTGTACAAGGGACAGGAGAGGGTCTCCCTGCCAACCAGTGCAAAGGGACACAGTTGTGCCAGTCCTGCAAGCAGGGGCCTGGCACCTGCCTTCTGCCTCTCCTTTACTATTCCTGCCCAGAGGCTGGACTCTGACTTCAAGAGTCTGCACCTAAGCAAGGAGTTCAGACCACATAGGCCTGGGAAAGCTGAGGCCCTAGAGCAAGTGGCAACGAGGCAGAGAGGCTGCAGGCCTGTTGGGGTTCACCAGAAAGGATGGGATGGAAGGCAACAGCCTGCTAATTCTTGTTACTGCAGAAGCCCCATGGCCTCTCCTAAGCCTAAGAATAATGAGCATGAAAGTCCAAGCAGATGACGGGGTTGGGCTCAGAGTCAGAGTGGGATTGGGATCAACTTAAAGAGCATATGCAGATATAGATGTAGATACCCACACACATCTATACACACATATGACATTATATTTTCCTACATACATAATAGATCATATTTCTGGCATAGACTGAGGTTTTTACCTACTATACTGGCAAGGATGACGGGTTTTTACCTACTATACTGGCAAGGATGATGGGAAACAGAGAAACAAGGTTGTGGAAGTGTGACTGGGCTGCTTTTAACTTAATTTTATTTTGATTTGTCTCTATTTAAAAATTAAAAATGTTTCCTAAAATATATATTATTTTATGATATAATTCATCTTTTAAATAATGTTTTTAAGTATTATGTTACTCGTGAAAAAGACTGATAGTATAAATTTAGAGAAAGGAATGAAATTCAAAGTGGTATACCCAGTATAAAAACTTCCTTTAAGTAAAATAAAAATATCTTCATGCAAAACAGATAGACAAAAACGCCCATATAACCATTTATAGAGAAAAGATTGGAAGGAAAGATTAAAATGATGTTACTAGGGATCATCTTTAGAACTATTTTTTACTCTTCTCTACTTTTCTGAAATTTCAAAATGTTTAATGAGCATACATTACTTTTTTAGAAGCAGAACTTTGCAAGGAACTCAGCTATTTTAATAGATCCTAGGTAAAATACTGCTTCACAAATACATGTTTTAAATTTTTGCTTCTCTGGCCAAGTGTTTTCTGTTTGGATTGTAGTCCCTGAAAAGCGTAGAAGTTGCAGTTTCTACCTGATCTTTCCTAAATAAAAATTTAGCAAGTAGAAATCCTTTTTAAGGCCCTTCCTTCTCCTCCAATACACATCCCCCAAATACGCACAAAGTCTCTCCCCGCCACACACACCCCATCACCACTATCACCACCACCATCTCACACACACACACACACACACACACACGCCACACAGCCTGCCCCAAACTAGGTGGGGGCACTGAGGGCAGGGGGATTCCTGTGATCTTTGCAGGGTGAAGTTAAACCTCTAGGGTTACTGAGCAGAAAGTTGAATTCAGAGAAGTCTGGGCCGTGAATGACCACAGGTGGGTCCTGCAGCTCATAATGCTGTAGAACCAGCGATCCCTAAAGAGGTACCAGGTGGGATAAGGCAGGGATTCTCAGGGCCCCTGATGTGGCGAGATGAGCCATCTCGCGGACTGTCTCACCCACCTGCCCATTGTACATGACACGTGCCACCAGTTTCCATGTGTGCTGTGACTGGAAAAGGCAGAGATGCCCTGCTTTGTCACCTGAAATGAAAATGTCAGCACTCCCCTTCCCTCCTCGTCTGCTGTTCTGTCTGGGCACTGGCTTCGGTTCCCGGGGGGAAGCTGTGCAGATTGCCATGGTCTTTTGTGGCCAGCAGGGCTCTGGCCCCTAAGGCTTTTCTATCCCATTGACTGGTGCTGTGGACACCTCACCTTGGGTCTGTCCTGGAAAAGTCAGAGGACAGTGAGTTGGTGCTGCTGACTCTTTTGGGCTCGCTTACCATTCAAGCGGCCACTCCTTTCAGGTGCTCTTCGTTCGTTTCTGCAGAGCCGGGCTCCCGCCTCATGGTTTCCTCGAGCCCAGTGAACGAACTTCAGCATTCCTTGCTGTGCAGCCATCAGCCATGTAAGCTGTGTGAGATTTCTCTGTGCTGGCTCTTTGTATCACTGGGACTTTCTCTTTGACCTCCATCCAGTTCCACCCTCGTCTTTCCATTCCTTAGTATATCTCCCTCCGTCCCGCAGCTGTGCCTTTAGCCTTTGGAAGCTGGCTGCAGGGTGGAGGCTCACAGGGTCGCAGAAGGATTTCTCTCAGCTGTCCTGCTGTCTCTAGCATCCAGTGGGCTTTGCCTTATAATTGAGGCCAGCTTCACAGGTGTGTGACCCGTACAGTTGCACAGGGTTTTACTCGCAGAACAGCCTGGCACTTGGTTTAATGCTCTGCTGGAGCTGTCCTGAAACTCTTCAGAATTTTATCTTTGAAGCTGTTTTATAAAGGAGGTGTGATGGGTCGTAGGACATGTATGCTGGGCCGCTGCGTGCACACAGTGAGCTCAGGCCTGCGGTCCTGGGAGATAGCCCAGGAGTGGAGCAATCGGTCCAGCCAGGTGTGTAGGTGCACTGCAGAGACCCAAGGTGGCCAGGCCAGAACCTAGGCCCCGACAACGGCAATGGTGGCAGCAACAGCATTGGCAGCAGCAGCAGAGGTGGTGGTCATGGCTTTGGGAGAAAGAAGGGGCTCTGCACAGGAGCAACACTGGGACCTGAGGTGGGAGTCTGGCCCGTCTGTTGATTCTCAGTCCTGTACTGATGGCATCTGCACAGATACCGACTCCCTGGTCTGAAAGTCAGCACACAGAGAGCCGGCACTCAGGCAGTAAAGTTTGTCAGTGAATTATAAAGTGAAAGCACACTCATGGACATTGCAATCAAGCATGTCAAGAAGTTAATTCGGCAACTTCCACCCAGGACCATGTCCAGCTGGGCAACTCGGACATAAACCAAACATTAATGCAGCCTGTGAGTGCCTTCCCAGTGTGGCTTAAATGCACAGCCTGTGAGTCTCCCCAGTGGGCTCTGCCCTCATCTGCTTTCCCCACCTGATCCTTCCCCCATCCCTCCCCCGATCCCTCCCCCGATCCCTCACCCATCCCTCCCCCGATCCCTCCCCCCGATCCCTGCCCTGATCCCTCCCCCATCCCTCCCCTGATCCCTCCCCCATCCCTGCCCCATCCCTCCCCCGATCCCTCCCCCCATCCCTGCCCCGATCCCTCCCCATCCCTCCCCCCATCCCTCCCCCAATCCCTCCCCCCATCCCTGCCCCGACCCCTCCCCCATCCCTCCCTGCTTTCCAGCTATACAGTGTGCCACAGGTGTTTTTGGAAAGTTCTTCCACTACACAGGCTTGGAGCTTTTTGATTCTCACTTAGGGTCAGCCCTGGCATACAGGAAATTGGGGGAAATTGTCCTCCATCCTCCGCATTGGGACCTCTCATAGCAGGCCGTGTTGTGGGTGTGAAAAGAGCATGGACATGGCCAGAGAAAAGCAGGCAGTTGCTTAATGAAAAAAACCTTAAACAGACCAGAAGTTCACATGCCCGAGACTGGTCCAGTGATCCTTCCACTCACACTAAAGCAGGGAGTGGGACACCCTTCTACCCCCGTGTCCCTCCCCACTCCCTTGTTTTCTGCTTTAAACTTACCCTTACTATTCATTTTAGCCTATTGGAAGTGTTGGTGCTAGGAGAGGGAGGAAGGGCTCAGATAGCTGGCAAAATCCTACTGATCCTCCAAGACCCAGCTGGGACGCCACTGCTCTTGATTCCAGCTAGACGTCCCTATCACTCTCGGATCCTATACTGTGATCCCACAGCACCTAGTGCCTTCCTTAGTTCCTGATGCTCACAATGCCTGTGACAGGATGGGGACCTTCTACAGTGCTCAAAGAGGAGCTTCTGTGATTACAGCCATTCCCCTTCTCTCCCCCGTCTGAGAAGAAAGGGGATCCAGTTTTTAGTCACTTAGTTTGGATGTTTTCTTGTTCCTGGGAAGGAAGAGGAGGGGAGAAGGGAGACTTTGCTGGAAGTTAAAAGAGATTTATGTGGATAAGGAAAAAATATTTTGGGAAAAAAAAGAATAAAACATGTTCAGAAAAGTGGATTTTTAAAAGCAATTACTTTGATAGAAGATTAAGACAATGGTGGAAAGCTATTAGTGGAAGACATATGGAAGTAATAGAGAAAATAGTCAAAATATGGCACCTTTGTGAGTGGGTGTCAAGTCCCCAACTGGCTTCATGGCCTGGTCCACCCAAACTGGGCCCCAGGCCCTGGGCTGTTCCTCTGGGCCACTCCTGTGATGAGATCACAGAAAACTTCTCCAGAGGATTCTCTGGCCCCATTGGTGCCCTGGCACCAATGCAGCTGAATACCCGTGGGAGGCACAAGGTGAAAAGTGGGTTGTTCTTGGGCTTCTTGCTGAGCCCTTTCCCTAGGCAGGCATCTCACACTGCCTGCATCCAGGCACCAAGCTGCGTAGTGCTTCTCTCTGGGAATGAGGAAGAGGAAATGGTTCACTCACCAGCAGCCAACGAATTTTCCACCTACCTACAAACAGAATCTATTTCTGTTCATGCCTTGAGATACTGCTTGATTCCTACTGATGAACCACACGCAGGCAACCCCCTGCAATGCTCTGTAACATCCTTAAACCCATCGCTCCCGGGTTCAAGTGATTCTCCTGTTTCAGCCTCCTGAGTAGCGGGGACTACAGGCGTGCACCACCACACCCAGCTAATTTTTTTGTATTTTTAGTAGAGATAGGGTTTTGCCACATTGGCCAGGCTGGTCTTGAACTCCTGACCTCGTGATCGGTCCACCTCAGCCTCGCAAAGTGCTGGGAGTACAGGCGTGCTTGGGTCATGGTGGTTGGAGGATTTAACCTGAATTGCTGAGATGGGCAACAGCATTCCCATTACATGTGGTTTGTCCTTCAGGGGCAGGGCTTGTGGGTTTTGTCTGTATATCTCCAGCACCCAACATGATACGTGAAGTAGCAGGTACTCTATTGTGAGAACAGAAGAAAGGCAGGAAGCAAAGGTTTGGAAGGAAACTTAGGGCCTGGGAAAAAGACAGAAGCATTGCTCTGGGCATGACACCCACAGGGATAGCTGTGTTCTTGCTTCTTTCTGATAAGTGGCTCTTCCTTTAGAGCACAAATGGAGTCATGGAAACAGCAAACCTGTGCTCCCTGCTCCCATCGCATGCATGTCCTCCTGGCTTCCCCCAGTGCAATGACCAGGGAAGACATTCTCCTCCTCCCATGGCGTTCTGGCAGATTAAGCTGAATAGCTCCATGTGGGCATTAAGTACAGGTTCTAACATCGTTTAATTCCACTTCCTTTTGACTGAAACAAATTCCCAGCTCATACTCGCCCTATCCCTTGAGGCAGCAAAGCAAGTCATAAATAATCACAGTAATCATGCCATGTAAACACTTTCGCTGGGGAAGAGGGAGGCGCTGGTTTTGAATCTCCGGGACGCAGAAGATTATATACAAGTGATGACTCATGTGTGCCTCAGCCCCAACGGGAGAAACTCCTTTGCCTGTTCCGCCATCATGGAGGCCTTGCAGAGTGGGAGAGCTGGTTTTCCAAACACTGTCCTAAAAAGAGGGCATCCATTTGTGTCCTGAAGTTAAAACAATTCTCTCTGGGGACAGTTTGATTCAGTCTTGATCCCTCCTCTTCATCATGAGATGCCTTCAAAAATTCTTCCTACTATTAGACAATTTATTCTGTGAGGACGGAGATCATGTCAGTCTGTTCAGTATTAAATCCTCAATACCAACCATGCAGCAGGTGATCAGGACAGAAGAAGTCTTGAATGTTGTAAGTTCTGATAAAACAAGCTAAAACAAGGAGCAGAGACTGATCTAGTGATTGAGTGAAAGAGATTAAGGCTCAAACTCACAGGACTGAGAACGGAACCTTCCCCACCTCTCTGAGTTCAAGCTGCCTGTCCCAGAGCTTCAGAGTCCTCCTTGCACAAATCCGTCCCGCTGCTGACGTTCGAGACACTTGTTTTTTTCATGCCTAGAATATGCTAAGACAGGCATCAGAGGCAATTAGAATCAAGACGAGGAGAGTGTTCTAGGCAATAAGGACAGCCCACGAAACACTAAATAATGATCCTTAGCACTTCCATGGCACCTTTCATCTGAGGATTTCAATGTGGATTTTAGTTTTAATCACACTTCAATGATGAGGCTTCTTACTACAGATGGAGAACTAGATCTTTGCACCTGGTGCTATGCAGACACTTCACACTCAACATATTCCCAACAAAAGTCATGATCTTTTCCCCACACCTCTTTCCTTCTCTGTGTTCTCCTTGGCAAAGGGTACCCTCATCCAGCAGGTCCTCAGGACTGATACCTGGACGCCATTCTAGCCTTCCAGCTCTCTCTCCCCTCCCTTACTGAGGGAGATTGTCCACCACGTCCCACCTCCCAAATGCCTCCCAGGTTCTTCTTGAGTCCAGCCCCCAACCCTGGTCCTTGGATATTTTCCTAAAAGGCAAAACCCGTAATGCTGATTCCTGTCTTAAAATCCTTCAGAAGTTCTCTATTGTGAATAAATTCAAACCCTTTATCACACCACGCAAGTCTTTCCATGATTGGTCTCTGCCAACCTCTTTTTTTTTTTTTTTTTTTTTTTTTGACAGCGTCTCTTTCTGTTGCCCAGGCTGGAGTGCAGTGGCACAATCTCAGCTTACTGCAACCTCTGCCTCCTGGGTTCAAGCGATTCTCCTGCCTCAGCCTCCCAAGTTGCGGGGACTACAGGCATGTACCACCAAGCCCAGCTAATTTTTTTGTGTTTTTCATAGAGATAGGGTTTTGCCATGTTAGCCAGGATGGTCTCAGACTCCTGACCTCGTGATCTGTCGCCTCAGCCTCCCAAAGTGCTAGGATTACAGGTGTGAGCCTTTGCGCCTGGCCTCTCATTTTCATCTGCTACCACCTCATCCCTCAGCTGTTCTCCCGCAGCACCCATGTGCATGTGTGTGCGCACACATTTACACATTTGCACACACACCTACGCCACAAGGTGCAGGCCTGTCATTCCCTAACCTCCCCATATCGTTTCAAGCCTCCATGCCTTTCTACCTACTATGATTATTCCCCACTTATTATCCCCATGGAAAACTGCGGCCCATCTTGTAGGACACAGCTCAAGTGAAATTTCCTCTACAAAGCCTCCTGTCGCACTAGGAAAAATGGGTCATTTTCTTTTGCGCCACCCACATAATGTGAGCTTGTTTCATTTCTACAGCTAGCCACACTGTGTGGCAATGGTTGCGTTACAGCCACAGCCTCATTAGAAGAACGTGTTCTTTGAGAGCAATTCGTGTTCATCTTTATATCCCTAGCACCTAGTGCAATTCTTGGCATACAGCAGAGGCTCCATAGGTGTCTAATGAATGTATCAACAAATCAGTGAGTCCCTTCCAAAGCTGAGCCAAAGGGAGATTAAACACCTCCCTCCAAGGACAGAGACAAATGGATGGATTGCAGCCAAGAGTAATAAATTACAGCCTGAGTGTAGCCTATCCAGCCAATTATCGAAAGATGAAAATCTTGTCTTTATGTAACTTCAAACCAACACCTGCAGGACTGAGAGCTGAAAGAACTTGAACCAAACCGGGTAACAATGTTTCAAAATGCTGGTGGAGGAGGGGAAAGTGTCAGGACAACCTTGTGAATCACTGGGTCTCAAAGTATCTTTTGACAAAGGAAGATGCCAAAATATTTATAAACCTGTAAGTTATGCTCTAGTTTTGCAACCAGCAACTTGTAAAAATAGATGACTCATCCACAGGGAAGCTTAATGGCATGGACTGAACTCGTCACCCGCTGGGCCAGAGCGATGAGCAGTAACGGCAGATTTTATGAAGAGGCAGTTTGGAGGGCGAGTGGCCTGCTGGTAAGTAACGGAGGCGGAAAATTGGGGAATAAGGATATTGTTCACTGTACTGGCTGACAGGCAAACAGGGCAGAATAAGAAGCTTCTTTAACTCTAGAATTTTAGCACTAGAAGGAATAGTGAGGATGATCTATTTCAGCAGTTCTCACCCAGGATACCAGAACGCATTGGTAGTCCTGATCCCAGTTATGAGAGAGGGCCACCTTCGACTACAAATTAGAAATTGCATTTTCTACCAGAACATTAAACAACCAAGGCTGTCGACACTGGGATGTATCAGTGGAAGTGTCTCCAATGTCAACATGGGTCATAGCAGAAGAAACATGGAAAACCACTATATCTTTAGTCCAATTACTTAATTGTAAGAAGGAACAAGTTAAGGACCAAATTTAAAGTGACTTATCCAGGAAACAATAGATGCTGGCAAGGCTGTGGAGAAGTAGGGATGCATTTACATTGTTGGTGGGAGTGCAAATTAGTTCAACCATTGTGGAAGACAGTGTGGCGATTCCTCAAGGATCTAGAACCATAAATACCATTTGACCCAGCAATCCCATTACTGGGTATATACCCAAAGGATTATAAATCATTCTACTATAAAGACACATGCACATGTATGTTTATTGCAGTAATACTTACAATAGCAAAGACTTGGAACCAACCCAAATGTCCATCAATGATAGACTGGATAAAGAAAATGTGGCACATATACACCATGGAATACTACGCAGCCATAAAAAAGAATGAGTTCATGTCCAGGGACATGAATGAAGCTGGAAGCCATCATTCTCGGCAAACTAACACAGGAACAGAAAACCAAACACCGCATGTTCTCACTCATAAGTGGGAGTTGAACAATGGGAACACATGGACACAGAGAGGGGACCATCACATACCAGGGCCTATTGGGGATTGAGGGGCAAGGGGAGGGAGGACATTAGGACAAATACCTAATGCATGCGGGGCTTAAAACCTAGATAACGGGTTGATGGGTGCAGCAAACCACCATGGCACATGTATACCTAGGTAACAAACCTGCACATTCTGCACATGTATCCCAGAACCTGAAGTAAAATTAGAAAAATAAAAGTAAAAAAATAATGTGACTTATCTACTGTCACACTCCTCTCAGACCAGGGCTAAGACCCGGATCTCGTCTCCTAACTTGTAGCCTCAGGACTCTTTCTGCTCCTCTGGCTGATTTCTGCATTGCTTTTGCCAGCGTTCCACAGCTGTGACACAGACCACCTTGCATTTTAACAACATTCCAAAACTTTTGCAGATGGGACGGTAGGAGTTGGAATCTTGACGTTTTCTTTAGAGCCTAGCTACTTTCTGTGCTAGTTTCATAACATTAATTATTGGGTTTTGTGTAATTATTATTAGGATAAAAAACTTTAACCTACAGGTGAAATATTAATACATCTAAAATAGTGGTTCTCAACCGGGGGCAATTTTCCCACCCCACCTCCCCAGGAACAATTTGTCAATGTGCAGAGACATTTTTTGGATGTCACAACTTGGGGGCAGAAGTGCTGCTGGCATCTGGTAGCGACCAGGGATCCTGCTGACCATTCTCCAGTGCTCAGGGCAGCCTCACAGCAGAGAAGGATCCAGCCCCAAATGTCAATAGTGCCAATACTGAAAATGGCACATCTAAAACAAGCGTCAGCGGAGCATGAGAGTGCACACTGTAAGCCCAGCACTTTGGGAGGCCAGGGCAGGAGGAATGCTCGAGCCTAGGAGTTCAAGATTAGCCTGGGCAACAAAGGGAGACCCTGTCTCCATGAAAAATTTTTTAAATATCAAAATTTTAAATACTACAAGCACATGCCTGTAGTCCCAGGGAAGAATGCTTGAGCTCAGGAAGTGAGGCCACAGTGAGCTGGGATCACACCACTGCACTTTATCCTGGCAACAGAGAAAGATTTTGAAGAAAAAAAGGGAAGGGAAGGGAAGGGGAGG